>NW_027398680.1:0-10325 GCF_003265705.2 Callorhinus ursinus | reverse complement strand
TATTTCATTGATTTCTGCTCTGATCTTTATTATTTCTCTTCTCCTGCTGGGTTTAGGCTTTTTTTGCTGTTTTTTTCTCTAGCTCCTTTAGGTGTAGGGTTAGGTTCGGTATTTGAGACCTTTCTTGTTTCTTGAGAAAGGCTTGTATTGCTATATACTTTCCTCTCAGGACTGCCTTTGCTGTATCCCAAAGATTTTGAACAGTTGTGTTTTCATTTTCATTGGTTTCCATGAATTTTTTTAATTCTTCTTTAATTTCCTGGTTGACCCATTCATTCTTTAGGAGGATGCTCTTTAGCCTCCATGTCTTTGAGTTCTTTCTGACTTTCCTCTTGTGATTGAGTTCTAGTTTCAAAGCATTGTGGTCTGAAAATATGCAGGGAATAATCCCAATCTTTTGGTACTGGTTGAGACCTGATTTGTGACCTAGGATGTGATCAATTCTGGAGAATGTTCCATGGACACTAGAGAAGAATGTGTATTCCGTTGCCTTGGGATGGAATGTTCTGAATATATCTGTGAAGTCCATTTTGTCCAGTGTTTCATTTAAAGTCTTTATTTCCTTGTTGAGTTTTTGCTTAGATGATCTGTCCTTTTCAGTCAGGGGGGTGTTAAATTCCCCCAGTATTATTGTATTATTGTCCATGTGTTTCTTTGCTTTTGTTATTAATTGCCTTATATAATTGGCTGTTCCCATGTTAGGGGCATAGTTATTTATAATTGTTATATCTTCTTGTTGGATAGACCCTTAAATAGGGTATAGTGTCCTTCCTCGTCTCTTATTACAGTCTTTGTTTTAAAATCTAATTTGTCTGATATAAGGATTGCCACCCCAGCTTTCTTTTGGTGTCCATTAGTATGGTAAATGGTTTTCCACCCCCTCACTTTCAATTTGGGGGTGTCTTTGGGCCTAAAATGAGTCTCTTGCAGACAGCATATTGATGGGTCTTGTTTTTTAATCCAATCTGATAGCCTGTGTCTTTTGATTGGGGCATTTAGCCCACTTACATTCAAGGTAACTATTGAAAGGTATGAATTTAGTGCCATTGTATTGCCTGTAAGGTGACTGTTACTGTATATTGTCTGTGTTCCTTTCTCGTCTATGCTGCTTTTAGGCGCTCTCTTTGCTTAGAGGACCCCTTTCAATATTTCTTGTAGGGCTGGTTTCGTGTTTGCAAATTCCTTTAGTTTTTGTTTGTCCTGGAAGCTTTTTATCTCTCCTTCTATTTTCAATGATAGCCTAGCTGGATATAGTATTCTTGGCTGCATATTTTTCTCGTTTAGTGCTCTGAAGATATCATGCCAGTCCTTTCTGGCCTGCCAGGTCTCTGTGGATAGGTCTGTTGCCAATCTAATGTTTCTACCCTTATAGGTTACATATCTCTTTTCCTGAGCTGCTTTCATGATTTTCTCTTTGTCTCTGAGACTCGTAAGTTTTACTATTAGATGTCGGGGTGTTGACCTATTTTTATTGATTTTGAGAGGGGTTCTCTGCGCCTCCTGGATTTTGATGCCTGTTTCCTTCACCACATTAGGGAAGTTCTCTGCTATAATTTGCTCCAATATACCTTCTGCCCCTCTCTCTCTTTCTTCTTCTTCTGGGATCCCAATTATTCTATTGTTGTTTCGTCTTATGGTATCGCTTATTTCTCGAATTCTGCCCTCGTGATCCAGTAGGTGTTTATCTCTCTTTTTCTCAGTTTCTTTATTTTCCATCATTTGGTCTTCTATAATCCTGATTCTCTCTTCTGCCTCATTTATCCTAGCAGTTAGTGCCCCCATTTTTGATTGCACCTCACTAATAGTCTTTTTGATTTTGATTTGGTTAGATTTTAGTTCTTTTATTTCTCCAGGAAGGGTGTCTCTAATAATCTCCATGCTTTTTTCAAGCCCAGCTAGTATCTTTAAAATCATGATTCTGAACCATAGGTCTGACAATCGTACTAATGTCCATATTGAGTAGGTCCCTGGCAGTCGGTACTACCTCTTGTTCTTTTTGCTGAGGTGATTTTTTTCATCTTGTCATTTTGTCCAGAGGAGAACTGATGAATGAGAGAACAAAATGCTAACAAGTTAACAACGTCCCCAGAAAATATACTCTAAACAAATCAGAAAAGACCTGAAACCAGGGGAAAAGAAACGGAAAGAGAGAAAAAAGAAAGAGAAAAAAATAAAGATAAAGATAAAAACAAACAAAAACAGAACAAAACAAAACAAAAAACAGAATATGATCAAATATGATCAGGCTAGTGCATAGATCCGTGCCACACACTAGATTTTGGGTGTATTTTGGTCTGTCAGAAGATAGTGCCTCCTAAAATTGTAAAGAAAGAAAGGCTTATATATGTACAAAATAAGGGTTGATACAATGAAGGGATGGAAGATGATTGTAAAGATGAAAATTATACAAGATTTTATAAAAGGAATTGATAAGTTGTTTGAAAAAGGAAAGAAGATTATTTGATTAAAAAGAGGAGAGAATGTGTTCAGGCGGGAGACTAGAACAAAGCCATACATTAGAGATTTAGGGTATATTTTGATCTGTTATAAGAAACTGTATCTCAAAATTTTAAAGAGTGAACAACTTATATATATATATGCCAAAAATAAGGGTAACTACTATGAAGGAATAGAATATGACTCTAAAAATGAAAAATAAAAATTTTTTAAAGGGATTGATAAGATGTTGGTTGAAAAAGGAAAAAAGAAAAATTCAAAAAAAACAGTTAAAAAATTAACTTTGAAAAACTAATGAATCATGGTAAAAAAAGCCATGAATTCTATGTGCAGTAATCCCCTAGTGCTGGAGTTCTCCCGTTCTCCTTGATCGGTAAACTTGGTCTTGGCTTGCTGGCTGCTCGTGCTTATCTTCTGGGGGAGGGGCCTGTTGCCGTGGTTCCCAAATGTCTTTGCCGGAGGCGGAATTGCCCCGCTCTTGTGAGTCCCGGCTAAGCAATCTGCTCGGGTTTGCTCTCGGGAGCTTTTGTTCCCTGCAAGCTCTCAGTGCAACTTTGGAGGATGAGAGTGAAAATGGTGGTCTCCCAATCTCCGCCCGGAGGAGCCAAGAACTTGGGGCCCCACTCCTCAGTGCACCCCCAGAGAAAAGCAGTCAGTCACTCCCATCTCCCTGGTCTCCGGCTGCACTGTGTGCTCACCCAGCCTGCGACGGAGCGTTTCTATCTCTGGCATCTGAACCTGTGTGGAGTCTCCAAACCCAGTAGATCCCTGCGGTGCGCTCTGCACCACTCCTCCCGGGGGAGGAAGGGGAGTCTCCCTGGCTCTGCCGCTTGTTGGGTCCCTGCTGGAGGAGCAGTGACGCGACTGGGCCGCGGATCACAGTTTATGGCAACCCTGAGCTGAGGGCCCGTGCCTCGGCTCCGTCTCTGCAGCCAGCTTCCCCGCTCTGATACCCGGGAACTCTGCCTCACTCAGGCACCCCCGGTCTTTCTGTGACCCCAAGGGTCCTGAGACCACACTGTCCCGTGAGGTTTCCACCTCCTGCTTGGCCACTGGAGCGACGTCCCTCAGCGGAGCCGACTTCTCAAAGTTCCGATTTTGTGCTCCGCGGCTCTAGCACTTGCCAGAAGCAGCCGACGGAGGCCCCCTCCCCTGCCGTCTATCCTCCCGAATATCGCCTCAGATTCACTTCTCCACACGTCCTACCTTCTAGTAAGTGCTCGCTTCTCTGTTCAGAGAGTTGTTGCTACTCTCTTCGATCTCCTGCGTTGAATTCACAGGTGTTCAGAATGGTTTGATCCCCATTCAGCTGAATTCCTGAGACCAGACGAAGTCCAGGTCTCCTACTCCTCTGCCATCTCGCTCCGCCTCCTTATTAAACTTCTTTATGACAAATTTTCTCATACTATGAAAAAAATCACTGATTTACTCTAAAGAGAACGGTGTGGCAAAAACAATGATTGTAAAAAGCTTTGAAAATGTTAACCTGAGTATCTTTATGGAAAGAAATCATACCAACTCCCAAAATTTAAAGCAGCCTCCATTATAATTCAAAAACTGCAGATTCCATATTTCTGGTGGTACTGTTAGCCCTGAAGTTGAGGCTGACAAACCTGTCAGTTAAGTTGCCCATGAACAGCTTGTTGTCTTCAAGCAGACAAAACAAAAACAACAACAAAAAAACCTATTTCAGTGTCTTTGTTTTCTGGACTCTAGTAGTCCTTCCAGTAGTCCAAATATTTGAAGCAAGAAAGAACAATGAGCTCCAAGGGGAAAAGAAGACTTCCCCACCTCCCCACCCCCAGAGAACACCTAATCTCCACTATTTAACTAGTTTTGTCAATAATGAATGTCTCCATACATTTCGAATTATGGCCTCTAAAAGAGTCTCTTGACTTCTTTATAAATATAAACTGTTACAAATAAAAAAGAAAAAGAAATAGCCAAAATGGCCAGCAAACATTTATTGAGGGTTTGTTATTTTAGTTTCAGAAGGTGCACACAGGATATTTATATATGGAAATTAGGGTATAGTAAGTAATTGGAAAATTAAGTTGTAAGTGGTTTTCCACAAACAGTTCCTCCTCTGAATCACTGTAGTGATTGTATAATAGCAGTGCAATATGTTATACTACAGTACAGTGCAGTGTAGGATAATAGCATCTCCGTTTAGATTCCAAACAAGTATTTTGGCCTCTTGATACCAGAGCACTACTACTTCATTAATTTAGTAGAGCCTCCTTGTTAAGCTCTTGGAAGCTTTTATGGCTAGGACTTGTGACAAAGGACAGGATCATCCCCCTCCCCCAATATGGTGATTGTGAATTTGCAATCAGAAAGGGAACTTGTCCAATCTACGATAGACAAAAATATGTTCAGGGACTAAAAGTTAAACAGTATGTTCAACAATACTGAATCCCATACTATGAGAGAATCTGAAGGCAAAATCTTTAGGGGTATGGATATTTCCCATGTAGTGCATATATGGGGAAATAAAATAGTAAAGCATCAAGGTTCTGATACTAATAACATGTACTATTGAGACTGTGATTCAGATGTGATTGTCCAGTTCCTATATCTCTGACTACTAGACTTAGAATCAAGAAGTTGATTTGGATGTTAACAAAATTAAAAATTGGGAGAAAACATTCAGTGAGTTGATTTAAAGGTACTTCTTCCTCCCTTTTTAATGCCCTCCATAACATTGTTATTTTTGTGTAAAATTCTGAGCCCTCGCACCTTAAACTTTACGTTTATTTTTTTTAAGATTTATTTATTTATGAAAGAGAGAGAGCACAAGCGTGCACAAGCAGGGGGAGAGGCAGGGGAGAGAGAATTCCAAGCAGACTCCCTGCTGAACAGGGAGCCCCATGTGCGGCTTGATCTCAAGACCCTGACATCATGACCTGAGCCTAAATCAAGAGTCCAACACTTAACCAAATGATCCACCCAGGCATCCCTTAAACTTTACTTTTAAAACAATATTTATCAAAAGTATTTTTAAGAAAGCTTTTATTCCCTTCCAAATACATGCTGCTGAACACCTGCTAAAAATCTCTTATTTCTTCAGGATTAACTTTTACTTACTAGTTTTTGCTGGGCCCTGAGTCTGTTATGTCTCTGCACATGCACGTAGGTTTCATTTTCTGTCTGTGTACCCTTCAAAGGCTATTACAGTGGGAAGGTCTAGTCTTTTAAATGGTAAGAGTTCTTTTTTTTCCTCCCAGGGGAAAAATATTTTAATTCCACAAATACAAAGACTTTTTTTTTAAGATTTTATTTATTTATTTGACAGAGAGAGAGAGCACAAGCGGAGCAGCAGAAGGAGAGGGAGAAACAGGCTCCCTGTTGAGCAGGGAGCCCGATGCGGGGCTCGATCCCAGGACCCTGGGATCATGACCTGAGCTGAAGGCAGACGCTTAACCAACTGAGCCACCCAGGTGCCCCCAAATGCAAAGACTTTTTGACTACAATGCAAACTATCACACATAACCAAATCCATAACACTAGGTAGCTTAAATGAAATTTGCATATAAATTATTTATAACTTCAATAATAACCCTATCATTACCATAGTTCTTTGGGTTATATTCATGTTTTATATATATATTATAATATATATGCACATTTATATAATATATATACACACACATACATACATATATAAGATATATATAATATATATAACACATCATTATAAGCCACTGTTACTGTCTTTTGTGCTGCCGCCTCTACCTCTAACAAATTAATAAGTATTTAAATGATATGTCCATAGCCCACAGCATCTTTCTGTTGGCTTAACAAGAGCCAATTAATGTTAGAGGAATATTTCACTAGAATACATAGACAAAGGAGTTACTCTTGTAATATGTGGGGTATTTAATTATTATTATTACAATTATTATTTTTTTCAAAGATTTTAATATTTATTTGACATAGAGAGACACAGTGAGAGAGGGAACACAAGCAGAGGGAATGGGAGAGGGAGAAACAGGCTTCCCGCGGAGCAGGGAGCCCGATGCGGGGCTCAATCCCAGGACCCTGGGATCATGACCTGAGCTGAAGGTAGATGCTTAATGACTGAGCCACCCAGGTGCCCCTAATTATTATTTTTATTATGAAAGTGAACTGAAGTTTTCAGTAGAAGTCTTGTGACGGTTTCTCAAGGATCTCTTCTGATTGTAAACAAAGGATTCCTTATTATTGGGGTCCAAGATAAACATAGATTTTTCTAATGAGTAAAAACTTACCAAAATTTCAATATAAACATGACCAAGATGTGAGCTCTGGACATCAGGGACCACATCTGATTTGCTCACCACTGTATCCCCAGTGCCTAGAACAGTGTCCAACTCAAAAAAGGTGCTCAATTAATATTTGTTGACTATTTAATAAGTGAAAGTCAAATGTCTCCATGACTCAGGAAGTCTAGGAATGATTTTTGTTTAACTCTTGTACATCCATAATTGGATAAATTACAACCAATATAGGTTTAGTTCTCATACATATTTGACGTTCATGAACAAATATTTATGAGTGATAGAGCAGGGGACATAATGAGATACAATATAAAATAACTCTTGCTCATGTTGCTGAAATGTTAATATAGAAAACAGACTGTGAAGACAAAGATAAAAAACAGGGCAGGTCAAGAAAGTGATGGGAGGTGTTTTAACTAAAAACAAAACAAAACTTTAACATATGATGTATTATTTGTTTCAGGGGTACAGGTCTGTGATTCATCAGTCTTACACAATTCACAGTGCTCACCATAGCACATACCTCCCCAATGTCCATCACCCAACCACCCCATCCCTCCCACCCTCCTCCACTCCAGCAACCCTCAGTTTGTTTCCTGAGATTAAGGGTCTCTTATGGTTTGTCTCCCTCTCTGGTTTTGTCTTGTTTCATTTTTCCCTCCCTTCCTCTATGATCCTCTGTCAAAACAAAACTTGTATTGAGTGAAGAAACAGTACACAAAAATCTGGGGAAAGTTCACAAATATGCAGAAAGAACAGTATGCAAAGCACCTGAGGTAGGAATAAGTTTGGCAAGTCCAAAGAACAGCAAATAGACTAGTGTCATTGAAATATACTGAATGAAAAAGAGAGAGATAGGAGATGACTTTAGAAAGAAACCCAGAGTGAGATCACATAACACTGTTTGGGTTTTGAACACAAGACTGATGCAATATTGGTTGTTTTTGTATGTAAGAAACTGGTAGCTGCATAGAGATAAAAACCAGTGGTAGGGAATGGATGTGAAGGAGATAGATATTTGAAGTTCAACTGTAAGCACTAAGGTGAGCCCTGCATCTGGATCCAAGGCAAAGACAAATGCTCCAGGAACTCGGCCTTAGAATGGTGTGTGGTTTGGAATTTAACAGGTGTTTCAATGCACTTCAGGCACTTACAGGTCTACTGGTAGTGAAAAAGGCAAAGCTATCTGTAGCTCTGTGTTTTTAATCCTTGGAACTTAAATTCTTTTTTGTGTATTGCAATAACTTCTCTGCCCTGGCCAAGAGTTACTCAAAGCATTCTTACACTGAATCTTCTGGGACTCCAGTTATTGGAACTCAAAGGGAAAATTGCTCTCCCCACACTGAGATACTGCTGTTGGGGTGTAAGTATATGTATGGTCCACCTGATAACTTTGTTACTGCTCCAAACTTTCAATTAGATTTTGCACCAGTCTCTGATTGGAATCACCACTGTAACATGAGCTGCCTAGGTAAAGATTAATGAGCTGCCTGGAAAGTTGATCCTCAGGGATCTCTTTAATCTTATTTTCCTGACTCAATCTATACAAACCTCTCCCACAATGCAGTTAAAATCATTAAATAACACATACCAGGAAAAATAAAGGGGCATACACTACACATGCAGATTTTCAACAAAAGGCAGCATGGGTATCAAGTGTTTTGGCTTCTTTCCCGGCTCAGTAATGATTAGTGAAGTCGTGTGTAGAAAATATTTGCAGCATGCAAAATTTCTGAAGCTGTTGCTAAATCAAAAATGAATGCAAACAATGTGTAGTTTGCAAAGCTTTAATTAGTTCAACCAGAAGGATGACTATTTGCATTGATATGATAGGACATCTGGATGAATACTTTTAAATTGTGATAGGCCAATGCTGTTACATCATTAAATAAATTATCTCAGTCTGTAAAATTTTGAAAAATGGAGGCCTAATGTCAGAATTGCAGCATTCAATCATTTAATTCCACAATCACTGAGTACTTTCCTTGTACAAAACCCTTTCCTAGTAAATACATGAACTGTATATTGATTTTGGATAAAGTAGTGTTTCTTATTAGTACATCACAAATGATCTCAGGGGTGACATAGCACTGAGTCAATGTTGCTAACATTTTCAAAGTGATTTTTATGCAATATGTATAATTTGACACAATCTCTCTAAATAATTTCCCATTTTTATCAGCTCTTGCCACCAGAAGAGGGACTAAAGAGTACTTTAGGAAGATCATTTCTAAGCTAAGGCACATATGAAGGACACATATGAGTAACATAGAAGAAGGTTTTCATTCATGAAAATAAATATTAAAAATATAGAATGTAAAAATGTAATTTCAAAAATTAATTCAAAGTTTAATATAATTATAAGGAAAATTCTGATGGGATTTTAAAATTAAACTTGTCAAAGTGCTTCAACTGTTCATATAAAAGCATAAATGAATGAGAAGAGCCTCCCAAAAGGTTGAGGAAAAAAAAATGATCAATGAGTTCATGCCCTTCCAAGGATTACATGTATTAAACATATGATTATGAGATGCACTCAAAAAAGCCTTGCAACAAAATAGATAGTAGGAAAAATAATCCTGACATTGCAGTAAGTTAAAATAAATTTGTGTCACAAATCAGTGAAGAAGCAATTAGACAGAGTAATTAACTTCTTGCAAAAATATAATCAAATCTTTATTCCCATAGCTTAACAAAATAATTTTCAGATGCATAGAGTTAACTATACAAAAATAGACTCATTTGAAAAAATTTAAAATATATGTGAATATATATCTGCTGTCAGGATAGAAAAAAATATTGTAAGCATAACTGCCATGAAGTAAAGTCTCTGCTAATGAACTTGTAAGTTCAAGGCAATTCAGTTCAGTTGTGCAGAAGTGTCTTCTGAGAACTCAGTGAAATGACCCAAAATGTATATGAGAAAATAAAGGTCTTTGACGATCTACAATTTTGAAAATGAAGAGCTAAGGGCTGAGGAAAGATGCTTGACCTTCTAGACTTTATAAAACAAGGCTGATTAAAAGTGTTGTATTAACACATGTGTTGACAAATGGACCTGCTTAACAAAATAGAAAGGCCAAAAAATATGGAATGGTGTTACAAATCAACATAGAAAAAAATGACTATATAGTTGATGGTATTCACAAAATTAGCTTATGATTGAGGAAAGATAAAATTGAACTTCTATATCACTCAATATATATAGAAATACACTTTAAAGGTATTAAATATGAAAGTAATAATATTAGAAAAGCAAAATATGGAAAGAATGTCTTTGTGACCTTTGGGGAGGGGAGAATTTCTTAGGACCCCCCAAAGCATAAGATATAAAAAGGAAAAGAAGAAGATAACAGGAGAGGAAGAAAAGGGGAGTATGTCAGAGGGGGAGACGAACCATGAGAGATGATGGACTCTGAAAAACAAACTGAGGGTTCTAGAGGGGAGGGGGGTAGGGGGATCGGTTAGCCTGGTGATGGGTATTGAGGAGGGCACGTTCTGCATGGAGCACTGGGTGTTATGAACAAACAATGAATCATGGAACACTGCATCAAAAACTAATGATGTAATATATGGTGATTAACATAACAATAAAAAATTTTAAAAAAA
>NW_027398679.1:0-10328 GCF_003265705.2 Callorhinus ursinus | reverse complement strand
CCTCCTCCCCTCCGCTTCCTCCTCCTCCCCTTGCCCTTCCCCTCCACCCCTTTCCCTCCTCCCCTTGCTCTTCCCCTCCCTCTCCCTTTCCCTCCTCCCCTTCCCTCCTTCCCATGCCCTTCCCACCCCTCCTTTTCCTCCTCTTCATTTCTCCCTAGAGATGATATGAAGAAAAAATCAGTGTTTGAAAGTCTGAGGTGCTGGATTGGATTTTGTCACAAAGGCTTTTCTAGAAGAGGCAAATGATTTTTTTCCTTAGTAATTTTTTTAAATATTGGTAAAAAAAAAAAGCCACATAATATTAAATTTACCATCTTAACCATTTTTAAGTGTACAATTTAGTAGAGTTAAGTATATTCATGGTACTTGCATGCTTAATAAAATCTTAAAATAAAGTAAAACATGCAAATAGAAAAAAAATGCCCAAATCATAAGATACAGCATGAAAAATTATGACAGAGTTCACACATATGCAACCTTCACTCAGGTTAAGAGATGGAACGTTTCCAACATCCAGGATCCCTGCTTAAGTCTTCTTTTAATCATATCCGCCCATCCTCCCACTCCCCCCACGCCGCCACCCCCAATTAATCTCTATAACTGACTTCTAACACTGAAGATTAGTTTTGCCTAATTTTAAATCTTGAACAGATGAAATCACATAGAACGTATTCTTCGCTGTCTGGCTTCTATGAGTTAATGTTACATCTGTGAGAGTCATTCATTTTACAGTACATGACACTTGCTCATTCATTTTTGTTGCTATATAGTATTCCATAATACGAACATACTACAACCTTATCTATCCATCCTGAATGCTCATGGACACTTGGATTTTTTCTAGTTTGGGAGTTTTTACAAATAATGGTGTACATAATGTGTACATATCTTTTGGAGTGGAATTGCTGGATCATAGGTTCTGCATGTGTTTGGCGTTAGAAATTATTGCCAACTGTTTTCTAAAGTGGTTGAACCAAATCCCCAAGAGCACTGTATGAAAGTTGTGTCACCCTATGTGG
Organism: Callorhinus ursinus; assembly: GCF_003265705.2. Classification (NCBI taxonomy): domain Eukaryota; kingdom Metazoa; phylum Chordata; class Mammalia; order Carnivora; family Otariidae; genus Callorhinus; species Callorhinus ursinus. The sequence goes on along the minus strand of NW_027398679.1, from coordinate 9,309 downwards.
TAGACGGAATAATGCTCCCCCTGCAAAGGTATCCACTGTCCTACTTCCCAGAACCTGTAAATATATTATCTTACATGGCAAAAGGGACTCTGTAGCTGGGAATAAATTAAGGATCTTGACAGAGAGGGATTACTCTGGATTATACAAGTGGGCCCAATGTCATCACATGAGTCCTTAAATGTGGGGGGGAGAGGAAGAGAGTCAGAGGAGATGTGACCATGGAGGGATGGTCATAGAGAGGTAATGTTGCTGGCTATGAAGACGAAGGAAGAAGGACAAGAGCCAAGAAACATGGAGATCCCTAAAAGCTAGAAAAAGCAAGGAAATGAATTTTTCTGTAGATCCTCTAGAAAAGAATGCAGCCCTGCTAAAACATTGATATAGCCCAGCAAGACTTATGTCAGACTTCAGATAGACTTCCACAGAACTGTAAGAATACATTTGAGTTACTTTAAGTCACTAAATTTGTGGTAGTTTGTGATAGCATCAACAGAAAAGTAATAGACTCCACAACAATATTTGGTATTTCAAGCTTTTCACTATGCTGGTGGGTGTATTACAGAATCTCACCATAGTTTTGATTTATAGTTCCCTGATGAGAAATTCTATTAAGCACCTTTTCATAAGTTTCTTAGCCATGTAGATATGCTCTTTTATGATGTCTGTATCTATTGCCCATTTTCCTATTGATTGTCCTTTCCTTATTGATTTGTGTAGTTCTTTGTATATCTTTGTATTTATATTATCTTCCACTTTACGGCATGTGTTTTCCCTCTCTTAAGAGTGTCTTTGCATAACAGAACTTCTAGGATAGTCCAGTTTATCTTTTTCCCTCATGGCTGGTGTTATTGTGTCTAAGAAATCAACCCCCTACACCAAGGTCATAGGTTCTGCATGTGTTTGGCATTAGAAATTATTGCCAACTATTGTCTAAAGTGGCTGAAGATCTTTTAAAGCTTTATTGTTTTACATTTCATATTTGTATCATAACCCCTCTGGAATTCATTTTTGTATGTGGAGTGAGGTAAGAGTCAAGTTTCTTTTCTTTTTTTTTTTTCTCACATGGCACGCCAGTTGACCCAGCATCAGCTTTCTGTTACAACTCTACAGTGCTACTTTTGTCCTTCTTTTACAACTCTCCATTGCTGCTGCTGTCATAAATCAGGCAATTCATACATGCTTGGGTCTGTTTCTGGACTCTGTCGGTCTATTTGTTATGTCCACTCCAACACTATACACTCTTAATTTTTGTAGCTTTAATATAAGTCTGGATGTCCAATAAGGAAATTCCTCTCATTTCTTGGTTGTCCTTCAAAATTATTGGCTATTCTTGTCTTGGCCCCTTGCAGTTCCATAGACATTTCACATCAGACTGTCAATACACACACACACACACACACACACACACACACACACACACAAATTGCTCAGATTTTTATTAGGAATGAATTGAATCTAATGCAATTGACATCTTTACAAAATTGAGTTTTCTAATCCATGGCCTTGATGTAGCCTTACATTTTACCTAAGAATTTAATAATTTTCCCTCCATAATGTCTTTCTAGTTTTGTATATAATGGTCCTGCATATCTTTCATTAGATTCATTTCTAGGATTTGACTTTTTAAATGCTATTGTAAACAGTATTACATTTTTAGATCTTTGTATAATTATTGAATACTGACATACATAGAACTGACCTTGTGTCTAGAGACTTTGCTAAATTTACTTCTTAATAATTTGTTTTTGGATTCTTGTATTTTCCACATACACAATCGCACCATTTATGAATCATGACAGCTTTACTTTGGAAGAGGCACATTTTATGTAGGAGAATGTGGAGAATTTGGAACCCCCATACATTACTAATGGGAATATAAAATGGGGTGGCTGATTTGGACAACTGTTGGCAATTCCTCAAAAGACTAAAGATAGAATTACCATGGGATCCAGCAATCCCAATCCTAGGTATATATCCAAGTGAACGGAAAGCATGAATCTACACACAAACTTGCATATAAATGTTTATAGCAGCATTATTCATAATAGCTAAAAAGTAGAAACAATCCAAATGTCCATCAACTAATGAGTGGATAAGTAAAATGTATATCTGTATAATAAGGTCTCATTCAACTATAAAAAGGAATGGAATACTGATAGATGCTACAACATAGATGAAACTTGAAAAAATTATGCTGAGTGAAAGAAGCCAGTCACAAAAGACCACATATCTTATGAATCCATTTATATACAATATCCCGACAGGCAAATCCATCCAGACAGAGATAAATTAGTGATTTCCTAGGGCCCAAAGTGTGTGCGGGTGGTAAAGGAGAGTGACTATTAATGGATATATTTCCTTTGAGGGTGATGAAATGTTCTCAAACTAAATGGGGTGATGGTGCTACAACTCTGTGAATAGTCTCAAAACCATTGAACTCTACACTTTAAATGGCTCACTTTTATAGTATGTAATTTATATCTCAATAAAGGGTGTTTAAAAATTTTTATGTAGGACCTTGAAAGCTTAAAAAAGGAGGTAAAGGGATAATAGTGTTTTGTAGTGTAATGGCTGAATTGAGAGATTTTTGACATTACTTATTTTCTCTTTATACTGTTTTGGAATTTTATACATGTATTTTTCTAAAGATTTTATTTATTTATTTTAGAGAGAAAGAGAGAGAGTATGTGAGCGGGGGAGAGAGAATCCTAAACAGACCCCACGCCCAGCACAGAGTCCAATGCAGGGCTCGATCTCATGACCCCAGGATCATGACCTGAGCCAAAACCAAGAGTTGGATACACAACCAAATGAGCCACTCAGATGCCCCTATACATTATTTTTATAACTGGAAAAACAAAAAGAATATATGTCACAAAGAGGTAGAATCTCTCCCTCCCCTTCTCCCCGCAAGAGCAACAACAGCAAAAACAAACAAATAGAAACAACAAGAACATAGTTTGAAGGAGCCATGAGTTGGCACCCAAGTTCAAGATTATCTTAACCCAGGATAACTTGGCTTAAAACAGAAGAGTTAAGTGGTGGTAAACAGCAGCTAATGAAGCAAAGGGTATTTGGTAGAGTGTGTGTGTGTATATATATATATATATATATATATATATATATATATATATGTATTTTTTTTAATTTTATTTATTTATTTGACAAAGAGACAGAGAGCACAGATAGGCAGAGGGAGAAGCAGGCTCCCTGCTGGGCAGAGAGCCTGATGTGGGACTCGATCCCAGGACCCTGGGATCATGACCTGAGCCGAAGGCAGATGCTTAACCAACTGAGCCACTCAGGCGCCCCTGTATATATATATTTTTTTTTTAATTGAGGTAATTGGCACACAATATCATGTCAGTTTCAGGTGTACAGCACAGTGATCAGACACTTGTACACATTCCAAACTGATTGCCACAGTAAGTCTCGTTACTTTAAGATGCTACTACAGCACATGTTTGGGATTTTCACGAAATTGATATGAGCAAAATATAGAAAGACAGTTTTTGCATCCTTGGCCAGAGTGAACTAAAAAAGCCTAGTTAGAAAGTTGCTAGTAGGATTTGAAGTGGTTAATACTCTGGTCAGGATGTTATGTGAGAAAAGAGTGAAAAGGTGATCTTAAATGTTTCAGTGGTTCAATCAGCAGGAAATAGAGATGGCCTAGTTGGCAAGACCTTACACGTAAAAGGACAGAGGCTCTCTCAATGCCAGGGAAATTGGCTGAGGAAGTTTTGATGGAAAAGTTGTGGACATGATGATATACAAATGCTATTAGAATGAGGATTCCAGTGTCTGAATTCCAACTCCCCTATTTGCGATCTGACTTTTGACAAATTAATTAACCTCTTTGAGCTTTGGTTTCCCTTACTTTAAAAATGGTAATATCGGGGCACCTGGGTGGCTCAGTCGTCAAGCATCGGTTTCGGCTCAGATCATGATCCCAGAGTTCTGGGATGGAGCCCCAAATCAAGCTCCCTGCTCGGTGGGAAGCCTGCTTCTCCCTCTCCCACTCTCCCTGCTTGTGTTCCCTCTCTCCTGTCTCTGTCTTTAAAAAAAAAAACAAAAAAACGAGGCACCTGGGTGGCTCAGTCACTTAAGTAGCTGCCTTCACTCAGGTCATAATCCTGGGGGTCCCGGGGTCAGCCCTTCTCCAGCAGGGAGCCTGCTTCTCCCTCTGCCCCTCCCCCTCCCCCTGCTAACACCTCCCCCTCCCCTATAGCCCTCCTCCCCCTGCTCATGCTCTCTCCCTCTCTCTCAAATAAATAAATAAAATATTTAAAAAGAAATGGTAATATCAGTGCTTACTTCACAAGGTTATTTTAAGGGTTAAATCAGGAAGTACATAAAAGCACTCAGCATAATACCTGACACATACAACTCAAAAATGTTGCCAAATGCACTTTATTACCATTGGGGGAAATGGGGTGGAGGGTACACAGGACCTCCCTGTACATGTTTTGCAACTTCCTGTAAATCTGTAATTATTTCAAAATAAAAAGCTTTAAAACTGGATTAGCTATCTTGTGTACGAAATGTATTGTCATTGGGCTAATTTTTTTTATTTTTTATTTTCCTATCAAATGGAGGAATCAAAGACCTGGAACAAAAGCAATTGGTTACAAAGAGTTACACAGAAGCGAAATGAGAATGGAAGCAATTTCTTCTGAACCATAGACCCACAGAGCAGCATTACTGTGAAATGACCTTAAAATCAAGGCATCTGGGTTTCAGTATGTGGTTTACCTATGGTCTTTTCCGGTTCAACTTGACTCATGCGTCCAGATTTAGAATAATAAGCATTTCCTCCCTACTGTGTGGGGTAGGCTCTTCCACATTGCTTTGAACTGCAACTAACGTTTTCTGCATTTTCAGAGAAAGGCACAAAGAAAATTAACACTGCTATTCTATGGCGCATGGGTGGCTCAGATGGTTAAGCATCTGCCTTCGGCTCAGGTCATGATTAAGGGTCCTGGGATCAGGCCCCACGTCGGACCCCACATTGGGCTCCCTGCTCATCGGGGAGCCTGCTTCTCCCTCTCCCACTCCCCCTGCTTGTGTTCCATCTCTCTCTCTCTAAAATAAATAAAATCTTTAAAAAAAAAAAACCACTGCTATTTTAATGTACTTCTTGCTCATCATTTTCACATTTTAGGATCCACCATAAAGTTAAACATTGTGAAACAAATTGTATAGGATGCTCTACTTCAACTGGAATAACTACATTCTCAGTGAAGAATCTCTTTTGGCTCTACTAACCTAGAAAACGGGAGAGCACTTCACGCGGTGGATAAGAAACTGAGGGTTTATTTTCTTTCATACTTGGTTTACAGTAGTGGTTCTAACAGGATGCTCTCTTCTGTTCAGGACAAGCCTATGCTAAAACTTGCAGCAGTGGCTGACCCTGGGACAGAGCTTCTGTTCTGCCGAATTCAACGGGCAGTCTTCAACTCTTGTAAATAGAGAAAGAACGGCATGACTAAGGGTGATTCAGATGGAGCTCAGTTCTGTAGCTATTTCTCCCTCCAGTCTTTCTTTTTTAGGATAGTCTGAGAAAATGTATCTTTAGCTGATGTGAGTAAAAAGAGATCCAGTGTCTTTGAAAAACAAAACCAAACTATGAAAGATCTAGGAAAGGCTAAGAGTTCACATTTTGGAAGGTCACCTAGACATAGAACTTCAAAGGGAGCTAGAAGAGGCAAGGGAACAAAAAGATAAGAAAAATTTTACACAAATATTTACCTTTATGCAATTTACCAGAATATGTAAAGGAGGTTTTTGATAAGAGATTAATTGGGGCAATTAATTAAAAAAGAAAAAAGAGGAAAATGTTTGTTCTTTTTACTTGGGAATGGCAGTCTATGAGGGACATCTCATCATCCTGGCTCCCAAAAACAGAGATGAACAAAAATGAATGTTAAAAATGTGTTTAAAAAGCACTTTCTCGTGTAAGTATTTCTCTATTTTCAGACTGATTCATTTTCTTATTATTCAAAACAAAAACTAATAGGTCTGCCTTTTATATCTTCTCAGCTTCAGGAATGAACATTCTGAAGAAAAAAGCACACAGTTCAATTACCGATACAAAAATTAATAAATGGGAGAGCCTCAAGGAATGCCAGGTAGGTTTTTTTACTGGTGATATCTTTCCCCATGATATTTATTGTGTTTTTGAAGAGCCAAATACATCGATTTCCAAGGCTCCTTGGCAACTAATGGAAGTTTTCACGAGTATTTGAAAGAGTACTTATTCTGAAAAATCCAGGCCTTTGTAGCCACATACTCAGATAATACTTTTTAAAAAATGGACTTGTGGGGTGCCGGCTGGCTCAGTTGGTGGAACACTTGACTCTTGACCTCCGGGTTATGTGTTTGAGCCCCATGTTTGGTGTAGAGATTACTTAAAAAATAAATAAAATCTTTAAAAAATTTGACTTGTGCCATTCCCTCTATTTTACAGATTTCAGTGGCGAAACAGGTTCAGAGTTGATACTTCCTGTTGTGCTCTCACCACTAAACAACAGCTTCTGGAACCCACAGGCTACATTATAAGTGAAATTGGAGTAAGGGTATATAGGGAAATGATTGCTATTCTTTGTTTATATATCATTTTTTAATAAGGAGGGAAGAATGAATTTTATAAGCGCTGGTTTAAAAAACATTTATCTTGGGGTACCTCGGTGGCTCAGTCAGTTGGGCATCTGCCTTGGGCTCAGGTCATTATCCCAGGGTCCTGGGATCGAGCCCCACAGCAAGCTCCATGCTTAGCAGGGAGTCTGCTTCTCCCTCTTCCTCTGCTGCTCCCCCTGCTTGTGCTCTCTGTGTGTCAAATAAAATCTTTTTAAAAAATAAATAAAAACTATTTATCTTATCCTTACGAAAGTAGAGAAAGAAAATCAAATGTAAAAAACATGTACTTACGCTGAACTGTGAATAAGGAAACCCTCACTGAAATGTCTAAAAACCATACTTCCTAAAAGGACCTGTAGTAACACGTAAAGCAGGTAGGATAACGAATGCATAGTTCTGGAAGAGCACGGACAGAATTACACAGACCCTCCTCCTTTGCTGCCTTGCTGGAGAATAGTGAGATGAGTTTACTGAGGCCTAGCTACCAAAGGCAGAGTTCCTTCACCTTTCTGTACCCCAGGACAGCAATTGGTACATTATCTGTTTTACCACCATCACTGGGAATTATAAATCCGACTGCTGGGGTAGATTGTCCAGATAGATTTCGTTGTCTTTCTATAACCAGGGACTGAAGTATAATTAGCACTCTATAGATTTTGTGTTCTTGCAAAATCACCAGTTTAGTGCAAAGAACCAAATCCTTTCCCCTCCTCCTTTCCACCCAGAATTGTTAAAATGGTAGGTGGTCAACAAGACAAATTTACAAGCAGGGCAGAACTCTCATGGACTGAGTCAATTGTGACTGGTTTCTGTTAATAGTTTGTGAATTTCTAGCTGTCATGTTGAGAATTAGTGTCAGTTGATTTCCCAGAAGGGCATTCTGCAACGGAAAGAAAGAAATAGGCTATGAGTTTGGCCTTTAGTTTTATTTATTCTATGTTTGAGAAGAATAGACACACATCTGGAGTAATAGATTCTGATTTTTATTGCTTCTAGAAATTTAATACAAACTGTACAATTTGTGACCCACCTTGTAACAGCTGAGAGGGAAGTTTTTAGAATAGCTATGTGGAACCCGTTTTAATACACGGAATTATGAATTTCAGAGGCTCGATCTGATCCTTAGTTTGATTCCCAATGGCATTAAATGCCAATACAATGGCATAGGGTGCCCACCCCCTTGCATTCAAAAATCTATGTAAAACTTTTGACTCCCCAAAAGTTAACTATTTATAGCCTACTGTTGAGTGGAAACCTTACCAATAACCCAGTTGATTTGTGTATAATATGTACTATACCCTGCATTCTTACAATAATACCTTTTTCTTTTTCCGCTATTTCTAGGCTATGCTGTTTGAGTTTTTTCAAATCGTTGGAAATCTCCCCAAATTTTCTAATTTATTTTTAAAAATCTACATACAGTTCAAACCTGTATAGTTCAAGAGTCAACTGATAGTGTCCTTGGTGAAGACTACAATACAGAAAGGGACAAGCTGATTATTCAGAATTTCCTCTCCTCTTCAAGAAACCAGACCTGCCAATATGGCATCAATTAAATAATTGGGTGTTTTGTTCTCCACTTTGGGAGATTACAACTTTGGAGGCCTTAGGTGGAGTTGTTATCGATTAGAATCCTGGAGATAGGATAGTGTGAAATGGAGTCAGAAAACCTGGATTCAGCCTCCACTTCGCACTTGAGCTAATCACTTAACACATGTAAATTAAAAAAAAAAAGCGGGAATAATAAAATTTGTAATAGTGATTTCAGTCCTGCTCATCAAGGGCTCGCAAAATTACTTAAACTAAAGAAAAAGAAAAGCTAATCATAGGCACCCTTCATTGAGCACCTTCCAGATATCAAGTACCCTGCTAGGTTCCTTACATTCTTCATTAATCACAGTAATCCTAAACCAGGTATCATCCTTCATTTACAAACGGGTTACACACCTAAGTAAATGTCAGACTCAAGATCTGAACCCAGGCCTGCCGGCGCTCTTGCTGGAGCATTTCCCGCTTTGTCAGCGCACGAAGGGCCGGCCACGGGGGCAATCATCTGTGCCTCAGACTTAAACGCGCCGGGTGGGAAAGCGGGCTGCACTAGGATGACTTTGTCACTCAACCACGGTACGGCCGGGCCCTGGGCTTTGTTACCAGCCACTTCGCGAGGGCCCCCGGCGCGCGGGGAGGCGGCGCTTCCTCCACCCGGAGGGTGGGACCCTCGGCCTCCGTCGGGCCTCGGATCGCCGACGACGTACGTGCAGCCCTGGGGAGGGGGCGTGGGGCGGCGAACGGCGAGCCCGCGAAGAAGGGCCGCGGCCGACGAGGCGGTGGGCGAGGCCGGTGACCCAATAAAGCCGGCCGGGGCGCGGGAGGCCCCGCCCGGGCCCGGTTCCGGGCACACGCCGCAGGGTCCCAGGCCGGCGGCAGCTTGCGCGCGCCCGTCGCAGCGCTCGGCGTGAGGGCGCCTCCGGCCGAGGGTGTGAGCGCGCGCCGCCGGGCCGGGCCGGGAGCGAGGGAGGCGGGAGGAGAGAGCGCCGGCCGCCCGGGAGCCGTGCAGAGCGGCGGGGCGAGGCGGGGCGAGGCCCGGGGCCCGCGGTTCGCGGCGCCCGCCCGCCCCCCGGCGTCCGGGAGCCGCTCGGCCCGCCCCGCGCGCCCCCGCGCGCGCCCCCGCTT
>NW_027398678.1:0-10330 GCF_003265705.2 Callorhinus ursinus | reverse complement strand
GCTCGTGGACCCTGGGGCCCGGAGAAGAAGGATGCCTCTGCAGGGTCCTCTGCCGACGGCACAGGCCAGGGTGCGGGCCCAGCGGGTCTGACTTCAGAGCAGTGCCCATCACCCCTGGGTGAGGCTGCCTCTCCTTTGCCCAACAGCCTCCTCTTCTGGAAAATGACACGTAATGTGTGCTATCACGAGGAATACGAGGGAATGTTGGCGGCGGGCCGAGTGCGAGGCTGGCCTGCAAGTGGAGGCTGCCGGCTGGCCGAGCACCGGATCCATGTCCGGGCGGCTCACCCGACGTCTGACTCACGGGGACAGGTGTTGGCGGCGGCGGCCCAGGCCCCAGTGCACGAGAGCACGATGGTGACCCTGATGGCGAGCGTGACGGCGGGTCCGGCGGCCGCAGCAGCTCCTCCCTGCTCCATGGCTCTGGTCTGCGCGGCCTGGGAGCGCCCTGGCTTCTGTGAGGCCCGGCCGCCCAGCTTGACCGCTGGCTTGCTTTCTCACACTGGTGGCTACTTCCTCCTGAGGCCTGCGCGCCAGCCGGGGACGACACAGCCTCACACCCCACCTAACGAGCGTCCAGTGTAATGGGCCTCGCTTCCTCTCGGCAGGGACACTGTCCCCAGGGGAAGGCCCCAGGCCGTGTGCAGGGAAGGGCCAGCCTGCCTGTTGGTGTCTAAGGAACGTCCTCTTGGGGGTTCGCCAGGGAGACGCGCAGGGAAACTGGTGACTAAGCTGCCCCAGGCGGCTTAGCCTCCGGGCCCAGGTGCCGTCGTACTAGGGGCAGGAGAGGGGCAGGCCCTTGGGGAGAGGACCTGGCTTCAGGAGAGGGGACCCGGCTTTGGAGGAACCTCAAAGGTCTGGTGGTCTGGGACCGCTGTCTGTGTGTGGGGTCACCCCTGGCCTCCTGGCTGGCTGACAGAACTCCGGCAGGGGTGGCGCCCAGGCTCCTGGGAAGAACCTGCCTTCAGGTGGGTGAGGCCGTTCAGGGAAAGCCTCCCCTCACGTATCCTCTTTTTCAAGGGCCGGCAATCGCTGATTAAGCCACAGGCCACGTGGCCTATCCTGGGGTGGCATGTCCTACTACCGTCAACTCGGACTGGTCCGCGGCGGGGAGAGGCGCGCTCCCTGGGGACCCGCGGGAGGGACGTCCCTCGGGGGCCTGCTCTCGACGTTCAGGGCAGGACAGACGCAGACAGCCAGGCCACTGGCTCCACGAGCGGGGACTGTCCTCCCACAGGGTGTAGACAGGTCGAGGGACCAAAATGCACCGTGCTGATAGTGTAGCGTAAAGCAATCTACGGCAATTTGGTGTTTTGAGTATTGGCAACATTGAAGAGAATCTGGCCTGTTAGCGCAACAACGTGCTAATCTAACTGAAAATGGGACCTTGAGGCTCGGACCCGGTTGGGGATTTTCTGAGGAAATAGTCCTGCGTATTTAGCTCTGAAACAGGTAAGAGACCCCTACATTCCGCACATTCACCTATTTGCACGATTAGACTTCTAAAAATTAGCTGATGCCCCGAAGCTTCCAATAATGGCAGACAACTAACTGCTAAAACACAAATTGGGATATATTTATTTTGCGAACACGCTGATGATGATTTCAGCTGAGATTTCTTAAGTCAGGGAATGGAACAAGGATTTCTCATAGGCTCCTTAAAGACAGTCATGAAAATGTGCCTCTTATATACAGAGTAAATCAAACTTAAAAGCTTAAGGAAACCACTGGACTTTTGAAGTGACAATTGTAAGTACTGAACAAATCCCATGTGAATTCACCGTAAAGACAGTAGCCCGAGGAGTGGTCATCTCTGTGCAAGAGGCCAAACAGGACCCAGCCGTGAAACACCACAGAGGGGACATAAGTCCACAGGGCAGGGGTCAGGCCCAGGTGAGCCGTTACACCTTGGAGGGCGTCTCTGGTCATGGATGCGGGATCTGAGGCCCAGAGAAAGAAGGAGTCTGCCCTGGGGGCCACACAGCCTGTTACCCGAGCACCAGGACTAGAACCCGGCTCCCCAGAGTCTGTGGATGCCCACGCCCCCACTCCCTCGCCTCCCTCCATCTGTCCTCCACCCTCTGTCCAGTCTCCCGGTGGGAGGCTTGGAAGTGTGTGCTCAGGCTCCAGGTCCAGGGCTCCATCAGCTCGCCGCCCGCCGCTCGTTAGAAGCCTCTTCGCAGGAACTAGACAGTCCCACTTCCCCTCTGGAGGCTACTCCTGGAGCCGAAAGACCACTCGATAGTAAGCGAAAGACCCATCTGGGCTTGAGGATCAAAAGCTGAAGTCCTTTCTTGGCTGCCTTGCTGTGGGCTCTCCCTGCTCCAGAGCAGTCCAGGAGTCTGTCACTGTTGGTGACATTTCTCAGGCGAGAGCATGGGGACGTGGCTTGGATCGGCCCCACAAGCAAGAGCGAGGAGGGATGTTTAGTGAGCAGCTACTATGTGCCAGGCGCTGGTCTGTGCCCTGGGACACCGCGGGAAGCACTCTTAGGAAGGCAGAACACAAACAAGCAGACCAACACATAACCAATAATAATGTGCTAGGATATGATATAACTTGAGAAAACATGTGCCCTGCGAAGGACGCATGCACAGAGTATCATCGACGGTGACTCAGCCAGAAACAGGAGAAACCTGAAATCTCTGTGGCTTCCCACCGAGCCGTGATGTCAGCCCACTGTGGGGGCTCCTGGCTGGGCGCCCCTCCTCCCCACGGGGACTCCGGGACCCACATCTCCTCCACCGGCCGTCTCGGCCACCTTCCACGTGTGGACCCTCTCCGCAGGGGCATCTTCACTCCAGCCAAGCTCGGAGGACCCCGCGGGGGCGGCTTCAGACCGGGGGCACGTGCCTCCCTCCCGCCTGTGTCCTCGGGCGGCCGGGTGCTGCGGCCCCGTCTGAGCACTGGGAACGCCGAGGGAGGCAGCCTGGTTATGAGAAGCGGCGGGGGTGGGGAGTGGGTGTTGCTGAGCGCGCAGCACAAAGGCCTGACGCTCCCCAGAGAGTGCGTTTTCGAGGTCACTGTTTGCATCGTGACGCTTTTCCACTCAGTCACTGACTTGCATCCTGGTGTTCCCTGAGATGCAGTTTCGTAAGCGGCGCATCACGGGGCCCTGGTTCTCCTCCGTGCCGCTCAGCGCAACCCTGGACGCGGTCGGGCTGCGTCTACCATCTTGCTCTTTACCTGCCGTCCCACCGTGGTTCTCTCTTGCCTCGCTCTCGTCGGGTTGACCTGGTTTCTCGGTGCTTCACGCTCTCTCTGCCTTGATCTTTGGCTCTGCCTCTTTGTGTGACATTCAGTGGTTGTGCGGGGAATCACGCAATGCAGCTCACATCATCACTGCCCCCTTGGGTGACCGGCATGCCAGGTCACGATTCACGTCTGAACGCCCCACAATCCTTTTCCTCTAGTTGTTATGGATTTTGCTGCTACATATGTTATGAGCCCCTGAAATGCATTTTGATTATTTGTATCTTAAAAATTCAATCGTCCTTTAACAGCCTCTTTAAGGGGGGGGGGGCGGGAAGTATTTCATACATATTTACCATCTCTGCTGCTCTTCCTTTCTTCCTCAGGATCTGCATTTCCACTTGGAATGATTTCCCACCTGCCAGAAGAACTTCCTTCCTCGTTTCGGGGAACGTGGTTCTGCAGGCAACACATTTCCTCCTCTTCTAATTGTCTGGAAGTATCCTTACTTCACCTTCACTCATGAATCCTAGCTGTGTGACAATTGTATTCTAAGTGAAAAACGTCTGCCTCTCAGCACCTCTGGCCATCCTTCCACTGCCCTCTGCCCCCAGGAGAAGCCCCCTACCCCCACTCCCACCCCCATTCTGGTGTGGCCCCCACTGCGTCCCTGCTGCCTGCGTCTCCCGTCTCTCATCCCCTGCAGTTTCTAGCAGTCTGTCTGGGGGTGATTTTCCTTGTGTTTCCCTTGCATGGGCTTCACGGAGTTCTTGGATCTGGAGATTCATGCTGTTGGTTGAATGTAGACATTCGGGGTGAACATTTCTTCATATATTCTTCTGCCCCATTCCCCCTCTCTGCTTTTGGCAGCACCTATACTCTTCTTGACATTCCGCTTGGTACCTTCCCATTAACTAAGGTTTTGTTCACTTTTTACAAAGCCTTGTCTTCCACGTTTCGGTTTGGGTAAAGCAACATGTTTTCAGAGTTGTAGTGTCCATTCGATGATGTTTTGTATTTCAGAGATGACAATTTTTTTTTTCTAATATTTACCGTTGGTCCATTTTGTAAAGTTTCCTTATCTCCTTTAAGATCCCTCACTTCTTCAGCCACGACATCCATCTTTTCTTATATATATATGAAATTTATCTACTTTTTCTGTAGTCTGTGTCTATAAATTCCAACATCTGAAGCATCATTCAGTTGTTTCTATTGACTTTACCTCTCGTTCATGGGTCACATTTTCCTTCTCTTGAGTATCTAGGAAACCTTGATTCTGTGCGAGACATTGTGGACACGCTGTTGCAGAGACTCAGGACTCTGTGCTCTTTCTCAGAAGAGAGCCGAGCTCTGTGCTGGCAGCTCTGGGCCCAGGTTTGTGAGGTTGGCCCTCTTCTGTCCCTAACCCTAGGGGATAACGTTGGTCCTCGGATATCATCCTTTTACTCAAGGGTTCGGTCTCCTGGGGTTTCAACAGAAAGCCTGACATGGTCATCAGATCCATCGAAATGACCCCACTTGAACTCAAGGAGCCTCCGGGCACTGGGCAGTGCTGGTGTCTCTGCTCAGCTGTGCCCGTGGCTCCCCTCAGCGGTCAGCCATGGACAGGGGAGGCTGGCGTAACCAGCTTTGGGGGCTTCCCCACGTGGCTTCCTTGGTTTCAGGATTTCCCAGCTCATGTCCCTGCTCTGTAGCCTGGATCTCTGACTCCAAGTCCCTAGCCTGCTAAGACAGCCTCCTTCTGCCGGAGCAAGCTCCCCCTGCCTCACAGGGACCAGGGAGGGCCCTCAGGGTAAGTCGGGGGGATGGCACATTTATCCCGCATGGCTCCCTTCCTTCTCTATGGCTTACCCCACATCCAGTTTCTGCTTTTTGTCACTCAGCACTGCCTTTAAATAGTTTGTGTTTTCACAGATACTCTAGAACTTATTGCTTCTATTGGCAGGAGAGTTGATACAATGGAAGCTACCTTCCAGTTTTCAGAGGCTAGGAGTCTGAAGCATGGGTTCTCTAAGATCTTTGTTCCTGAAGAGGTGGCCTTTGAGAAGAGAACTGAAAGCCATGACTCAGATATGCCGCATTTCAGGTCGCGTTGTACAGAAGGGGGAAGAGAACTCAGTGGATCTGAAGGAGCAAGGTGTCAGGATAAAGGAGCAGGTCATCAGTCGGAGCCAGGGAGGGGGGGGGTGCTGGCTAATGCGGGAAACCTGGGACACACTCCCACACTGAACGGGACAAACTTTCCACGTGACTCTGATACAGGCTCAAGAGTGAGAGCCATGGGCCAACACTTTCCAGGGACTGCCAGGCCCTGCCTCCACAGGCTTTCCTTGAGTGTGATGGAGAAGTGCCCTCTCGACGCCCATGACCAGTCCCTCTTCCTGAACTTCAAATCTCTCACTTCATGTGGCCCTAGAAGCCCCCGACATCGAGCCCCAGATCCACACTCTCTGTGGCCTCCATGAGCCTAGATATAGAGCCCTGATTGACAGTCCACTCCACTCCCAACTGATTGTCACCAGAACCAAAGTCTGGGCCAAGCTGGTCTCTTACTTAAAGTTCTGCCAGGCTCTGCCTCTACAGGACGTGCACAAAGGGGTGATGGTGACTAACCCTCCCTCACACAGTCCGTATGATGTGCCAGGCCCCCTCCGTGACTGCCATGGCCATCACAAGGGCCATGTGGACAAGACTCCAGGGAGCTGAGTCAGAGCCATGAGCCGCAGAGGCCCACCAGTCTAGGGGAGCACGTGGTGGGATTCGTGCATTTCCCTGGCAGCACTGAAGCCCACAGACCTTGGGGAAGCCAGCACTGCATCTGGTGTCCCATGGCTGGGGGTTAGCAAGGAATTTTGCCAGTTGCCACCCAGCCAGCTGGGTGTTAACCCCTCTGGTCCTGGGAAGCCCCCGGGAGAGGAGACGCAGCCCAGCAGGGGGGCTCTCCCCCGGACGCTGGTCACCAGATGCTGTGCAGAGTCAGATCCAATTCATCATCGAGCCCTGGGCCAAATCGTCTCCTCCATGAAGCCTCTTGGCACTGGGTACTTGTGGGGACCCCTTCTCTGAGCTTGTGCCCCCCGTGGCAGCCTACTGAGGCCTCCCAGGCAGTGGAGCCCTGGAGACTCACACTGAACACCTGTGTTCCGTGTTTCCACGTGCATGTTGAGCTGAAGGCAGGGGGTTGCAGCCCCTCCCTATACACACCCCGGTGGCATTTACAGTGGGCCCAGGTGGGGGCTGGAGGAGGGCGAGCTGATGCCATGCACCCTGAGCCCCACCCAGGCTGCCTCAGCTGCAGGTATGGAGACGGGGCTCTTTCTGCCCAGCCATGGTCAACCACCTCTCCTCATTTTCCTTTCTCCTCCTCTGGGATATCCACCGCAAGGGATCGGCTCCAGTAGCCAGCCTTCAAAGGAAAAGGGCCCCCTCCATGACTCAGCCCAAACAGTCCTTTTGCAGACAGACAGATATGGCAGAGGTTTGCACGAGAAATTCCAAAGACGTCCTCTGTACATGTGCAAATTCTACTCTCCTGTCCCAGGCGAGACCACACCTCCTCCGGGTGCACACTCCAGCCCACTCGGAGCAGACCCGTCCCCTAGCCTGTGGCTTTGGAACCACAGGCTTTTGGAAGTGACTTGATCATCCCTGGGCGGTCCTCTGGAGTGCTAGCCGTGGGTCCGGTCTCTGCAGATGTCCCCAAGCTCATTGCGACAGAATGCTCTTGCCTGTACACCTGAGAGGTGCTTGACACTTAGAGGTTGCTCATTGATTAAGGTTAGAGGTGTGATGCCCTGCATCCTGAGAGCAATCGGCGAGTAGCACAGCTATGGTTGGATACTGGGGACGCTGAGTGATTACAGGAAACTGGTGCTGAGGATCCAGTACACAGTGCTTCTCATGCGTATCTCATTCGACCCTATAGCCTCTCGAAACACCAACTACCTCTGTCTTACAGATGAGGAAACCCGGCAGCCAGCGTCTCATTTCTGACCTGTCCCCACACATGAGGGGTAAGAAACTTGCCTCAGGTCACAAAGTTGTCAAGGAACACATCCAGTATTTGCATACACACCTCAGGAATGCTATAGTAGGCAGAGCCCAAGCTGGCCCCAGTGGTCCCCCAACTCCTGGTATTCTCACACTGGGTAATCCCTCTCCTTAAATGTGGGCAAGACGGTGGACTTGCCTCCAACTAAGAGAACACAGCAAAGTTGATGGGATGTTACTTCTATGATTAGACTACAGAAGATTGTGCTTCCATCTGGCTAGCCGATTTTCATCCTTGCTGGTTTTGATGACGCACTGCCATGTTGGAAAAGCCCCATGCAAGGCCCCAAGAGGCCTCCGGCCAGCCGTCAGTGAAGACCTGGGGCCCTCAGTCCGATGGCCCTCAAGGAAACGAGTCTTGCCAACGATGGGAGCAAGCTCAGCAGATCTCTCCCTGGTCAGGTCCCCGGATGAGACATTGGCCAGGGCCAGCACCGTGCCTGCCATTTTGTGAGGCCCCACAGTGAGGATCCATGTGAGCTGTGTTCAGATGCCTGACCACAGGCATGTGACCTAATATGGGAGTCTTGTTTTGAATCTCTAAGTTTGGGGGTAGATTGATGTTGTAATAAATATACAAATGGTGAAAGTGGTTTCTTAGTCCATCGCTCCAGAAACTGGAGTCTTCTAAATACACTAAGGTGTTCTCCTTGTAGCGCTTCCTACTTTTAAAATGAATCTGAGAAATCCAAAAGGGAAAGTCGGATCCTTGAACCAGAGCTCATGTCAGTTCCCATCATCCGCCCGTGAACTGGACTTCTCCCAAGCCGATGTGATAGCATTTGTCAATGTGGGAAGGAAAAAGAAAAAGGCAGGATGTTTGGTGCATGTGGCTTTTGTTGAAGTATTTACTCCTGGGAGATGGCTGGAAAGTGGTATTTTCTTGCCTGGGGCGCAAGACCAGACCCCAGCGCCTGCAGAGGCTGGTGGGTAGCACGGCGGTTTGGGGGCAGCAAAGGCACGTGTGCAGCTCTCCTGTGCATGGAAGGGGGGCTGCAGGGAGAGGGCCCCTGGCAGCCACGGATCTTGTCACCCCTTCTGCGGGGACCCTCGGGTTGTTTTCCATTGAAATCGACCTCATGATAAAGTCTCATTTGTGAGATCGTTGGATCAGACTAGAAGATTCCTTTTTCATGCTCCACACAGCTTTCGTTAAGTTAGAAATAGCTAAAGCTCTTGCAACCTCCTCGTGCATTATGTTTTATATATTGAGTCTATTATCTGTTGCCTAGGTATTTCTATTGTATCCACATATATAAGCTGTATATAACTTTATGCATAGACATGTCTGACTTTATTCGGAGTGATGTCTTGGATCCCACTGGTTAGTTTTTAGCAGGTAAGTTCATTGCAGATAGTGGCTCGGCCCACTTTGTGCTGTGAAGTGTGACGTGGGGGTTCTGAGGTGGGCAGGGGCGCCGAGGGCAGATCTTGGGGCAGGCCCGGAGAGGGGTCTCCACCTACAGAAGTCTGGGTGGGTGGGATGAACATGGCTGTACCTGCAGGGGTCCCAGCCCCCGCCAATTGCAGCGCCTGTGGGGTTCCAGCCCCTCCCACGCCTGGGGCGTCTGGTTTAGGTCTAGGGCTCCACATAGAATCTGCATCCCTAGGAAGTGGTGCAGGCGATTTCAACAGACAGGCAGTTAGAGGAGCCGTCGGTGAGCAGACATCTGTGGACATCACCAGAGGACCCACGTGTCCCCACACCCAGTAGTGGCGGCCTCAGACTGTGCCGTTTCCTCCCATAACCGTGCATTGTCCCCTGCCCGATGGGCCATTGTGAAACCCGCCTCCTCTGCCCTCGGCCCCTTCTCCATTCAAGGACACAGGCAGCCCGTCTTAGGCTCTGAGGGACCTCCGGGGTGTCCCATCTCACAGATGGGCCGACAGAGGCTCCGAGCGCTGGGCATTGGTGGCATCTGAGCCTGGGTCACGGAGACAGCTGTCCTCACTCTGTTCTCTGGGCACGCCGCGGCTGTGTCTCTGCGTGCCAACGGGTGCCCGCACCTGCACGTGGTACTGGGGGTCTTGTCCCCGAGCCGGCGTCCTCTCTGTGCCCCTTGTTCCGCTCACTGCCTACCTCTCTTGGCAAGCCCTGCGACTCCACGTTGGAAATATCCAGACTGTGACCATTGTCGGCGTGTCCCCGCGCGGTCACCTGTCACCTGCGTGACTGTGGACACTGGCTCTGTCCTAACACGGCTCCCAGAGTGAGTGGGCCGAACACGGGTCCTGCCACATCACACATCACGTACACGCACCCGCACGCCACACACATGCACACGCCGCACACAGGCGCCCATTTTCTCTCACTTTACCCTGTTTTGTCTATGCTTAGAAAAAAAAGTACACCTCGATCCCCTATGCATTTTACGTTTCCTGAGCACTTGTCCTCCCGACAGGCTTCCTGCTCTTCTGCCTGCTTCCGAGTGTTTCCACCGGAACGAGAGCTCCGTGCAGGCGGGACTCTGCCTCTCCTGCCCCAGACCCCGGCCCGCGGCTGGCCATCAGTAAACTGCACATTCCCCAGACGGATGTAAGAAGGTTTGCGGTAGAACCTCTTGGGGGCAAGAGGGGGGGTTTGGGGCAAGGACGAGGGGTGGGTGGCGGGGCAGCGTGCTTCCTGCAGAAGTCCCTTCCCAGAAGGAAAGCCCCTGGGAGCGGGCGCTGCCCCTCTTCCCCGCCCCCAGGAGACGTGGGGGCTCTCCCGGGATATCACCAGGCTCCCAGCCCTCCTGGGCCCCGGCTGCACAGGCCGGCTCTGCCGGCAGGTGTGTCCCCGCCCATGCACATAGGTGACCCCCCTATTGTCCAAATGGAGGCACTGCCCAAGACAGGCTGCCACCAGGCACAGCTCTTGGAGGCCAAGGGCCCTGGCAGGTACGGAGGGACCCACGTCCCGACGCCGGGGGCCCTGGAGCCCAGCTCTGCCGCCACAGAGGCCTCTTGCCGGGCTGGTGCTCACACATTCCTCCCTGTGCCTCGTGACAGCAGGGCTGGGATCAGGCAACTGAGGACACTTTTCAAAATGGGGAACTTGAACAGTTTCCAGCTCCAGACCATGACCGATGACCTGCTTGCTCCTTCC
>NW_027398677.1:0-10338 GCF_003265705.2 Callorhinus ursinus | reverse complement strand
AGCAACCTCTTCGACCTCAGCCGCAGCAACTTCTTCCTAGAAACATCGCCAAAGGCACAGGAAGCCAGGGCAAAAATGAACTATTGGGACTTCATCAAGATAAAAAGCTTTTGCACAGCAAAAGAAACAGTCCACAAAACCAAAAGACAACCGACAGAATGGGAGAAAATATTTGCAAATGACAGATCAGACAAAGGGCTAGTAACCAAAATCTATAAAGAACTTATCAAACTCAACACCCAAAGAACAAATAATCCAATCAAGAAACGGGCAGAAGACATGAACAGACATTTTTCCAAAGAAGACATCCAAATGGCCAACAGGCACATGAAAAAGTGCTCCACATCGCTCGGCATCAGGGAAATCCAAATCAAAACCTCAATGAGATACCACCTCACACCCGTCAGAATGGCTAAAATTAACAAGTCAGGGAATGACAGATGTTGGTGGGGATGTGGGGAAAGGGGAACCCTCCTACACTGTTGGTGGGAATGCAAGCTGGTGCAACCACTCTGGAAAACAGTATGGAGGTTCCTCAAACAGTTGAAATTAGAGCTACCATTCGATCCAGCAATTGCACTACTGGGTATTTACCACAAAGATACAAATGTAGGGACCCGAAGGGGTACATGCATCCCAATGTTTATAGCAGCAATGTCCACAATAGCCAAACTGTGGAAAGAGCCAAGATGTCCATCGACAGATGAATGGATAAAGAAGAGGTGGTATATATACACAATGGAATATTATGCAGCCATCAAAAGGAATGAGATCTTGCCATTTGCAACGACGTGGATGGAAATGGAGGGTCCTATGCTTAGTGAAATAAGTCAATCAGAGAAAGACATGTATCATATGACCTCACTGATATGAGGAATTCTTAATCTCAGAAAACAAACTGAGTGTTACTGGAGTGCTTGGGGGTGGGAGGGATGGGGTGGCTGGGTGATAGACATTGGGGAGGGTATGTGCTACGGTGAGCGCTGTGAATTGTGCAAGACTGTTGAATCACAGATCTGTACCTCTGAAACAAATAACACAACATATTTTAAGAAAAAAGAAAAAGAAGAAGATAACAGGAGAGGAAGAATGAAGGGGAGTAAGTCAGAGGGGGAGACGAACCATGAGAGATGATGGACTCTGAAAAACAAACTGAGGGTTCTAGAGGGGAGGAGGGTAGGGGGATGGGTTAGCCTGGTGATGGGTATTAAAGAGGGCACATTCTGCTTGGAGCACTGGGTGTTATGAACAAACAATGAATCATGGAACACTACATCAAAAACTAATGATGTAATATATGGTGATTAACATAACAATAAAAAAATTTAAAAAAAGAAAAGGATTTGGAATTTGTTTGTATAAGCAGAGAGTTATTTCAATATACACGTAACTGAGTAACTTAAGTATATCCAAAATAAAATTTAAAAAATCATATATTATCTGTAAATCTGACCTTCCACAAACACCTACTTTGGCACAGAAATCCTCTAAAACCTAAGAAAGTTTCTATGGGATTATGGATTAAAACAGAAAGTATGTTACATTTTTGTCCAGTGCCTAGTAAGAGCAAGGTGAGCTGGTCAGAGGCCTGGGCCTTCACATAAAAGTGAGGTCCATCTGGCTGGCAGCTGGGAGGGGTCCCCTAGATTCCCCACTCCACGAGGACACTGGCTGTCCAAGAGAATCCAGTGTTGAACCCGCTGCTGGCCGGGCTTCCCCGGATTGGCTGGTTCCAGGCCAGGGGGGAGATAGAGCAAAGGAGTCCTTCTGGAAGGGCCCAGCTGAAAGGGGAGAGGGCGTAGCACCAAAAGTGGCAGCCCTTTGTTCTTCATGAATAAAGACAATTATGCCCTCTGAAGGCTTCTTTATTCTGAATCTCCTGATAACAATGCTGATAAGGCTTCTCTTTTCAATCACCCCTAATCACCCCTTATTGCCAGACACTGTAATCATGTAGCTGAGAATACTGGTACCTCTCATGGTTATCTTCATTTCCTTTTTGAATAATCATCACAGTCCTCCAAAATTCTTCAATGCTTTACCAGTCGCCTTTTAAGTAACCCTCTTGAAGAAAATAAAGTCAGCCAAAAGAGTCGCTGGAGCTTCCTTCTAACCAAGGGATGTGCTGTGCGGTCTTCAGTGAGCCTCAGAACGCAGGCCTGTGACGCTCAGGGCTACGCGGCCGCTAAGAGGCTCAGTAGCGACCCGCTGGAGGAGACCAAGTCACGGGGGGACCTGAACCCAATTTGGGGAGCTCTTAGCCAGCTGTGCTGCAAAGACAAGGAAGCGCCTCATCCAGTCAAGGGCCACCACTGATTTCCCAGCCCCCAACACTGAGCGTCCGCTGTGAGCGCAGTGAGCACGACCTCCTCATGGGGCAGGGCCCACCGGTTGCCACATTTTATAGACCAGGCCACTGCCGCTTGCAAAAGACCAGTCGATGCTAAGGCCACACTGCTGAGAAACGATGATCACTGGTGCCCACCTGTGCTCGTCCCCACAGGAGTCCCACCGACTCCAGGCACAGTCTAAGCCAGTCCTAAGCATGAGGGATACAAACATGAGTAAGAGGAGGCCCCTATTCTTAAGCAACCGATAGCCCAGCAGGGAGAGGTGTAAAACGAGCAAATAAAATAATTTGTTTAAAGGTGGTACAGGGCCTATCAGAGCAGGCTAAAGCAGGAGGGGGCATGAGGCAGTTGCTTGGGAGGCCTCATCAACAAGGGGGGCCACATCCCCCGGAAACCAAAGGGGGGGTTATCCCACCACTGCTTCCTAGAGCTGGAAGGATATGCACATTTGAGAAGTGGCCAGAAGAAAGGGGAAAGACCCCAAGATGTGCCCATTAACTCCTTCCTAAGACAGACAGATCGGGACGATAGTGGGCTTTTGCTCCACAGATGGGGAGGGGCTGGTGGGAGTGCAGAGACGAGGGGAGAGGTAACCTGAACGGGATGACTGCAGACAGAGGAGAAGCTTACTCCAAGGCAGGGAGTGAAAAGACAGGAAAACATACTGGAGGGAGCACTGAGTGAGTGAGTCCATAGGTACTGCCAGCAGCAGAGCGGGATTTAAATCCCCACTCCAGCACTCCTACTCTCCTGGCCTTTGGCATTATAC
The DNA here is from genome assembly GCF_003265705.2 of Callorhinus ursinus. Taxonomy (NCBI): domain Eukaryota; kingdom Metazoa; phylum Chordata; class Mammalia; order Carnivora; family Otariidae; genus Callorhinus; species Callorhinus ursinus. The sequence goes on along the minus strand of NW_027398677.1, from coordinate 7,218 downwards.
TGCCTGGTCTACGCAGGGGGCTCTGAATAATAAAAAAGGAAATAATAATATTTTCAGCCAATCCGGGGGCAAGCTTCAAATGATAATAAAAAATAATTTTAAAAAATAATAATAAAAATTTTAAAAAGCCACACTTAAGAGGTTCTAGGCCTATCCCTATCTTCGGGGGCCAGTGGTTCTCAAAGGAGGCTTGTAGTAGGAATGGGGGGGATGGGCAACGCCTCTCAAGGGGCAGGTCTCACATTCAGGAAAGACCCCACATGCTGACTCCTGACACTGTCTATACATGAGGTTATACACACAGTCACTGGAGATGAACGACAGGATTGAAGGGAGACATGGACATCATTCAACAAAAAGCTTGTCCCATTTCAGGGCCCTATTGCCTAGAGTACACTATGAATTTTATTTTTCCAAATCTTGGGATCATATTGCCAACGGCACCGTTACACTGCATTATATTTTAAAGGTAACCCGTTAAATGATTAAATACAAGTGTTTAAAAAATACATCACACTGTTATAGCTTTTCAGTCATATGGAGACCCCTTAAAAAGCTAACGCCGACGGTAGCGGGGGTAGGGAGTAAGAAGGAGCCTGGTCAAAAACACAGGTTCCCTGGCCCTCGTTCAGAAGGTGCTAGGTAGACACTGAGAATCTATATTTATAACAACAATCACAAGTGATTTTTGATACAAGTGATCTCAGAGCCACACTTGAAAAAGCATTGCACTAGGCAGCACGGGAGCTATGAGGAGTCTTACCCAGGGAGGTAACTGATGAGGAGTGCATTTCTTAAAGTTTGCAATTTGGCTGTTAGTGTTGGAGGCAGAAGCCTGACTACAATGGTTGTAAGAGTGAAAATGGAAACAGCAAGAACCAACTATTCTTTCAAAATGTGTGAGAAGAGACAGAATGAGGATGTGCGCTGAAGAGAAAGACAAAAGGGTTTTTATTTGTATTCAGCAGGTAGAGAAATGAGTAATATTGTCAAATACGTATTAGTCATCATATTGTTGTAGATATTTAAATGCCTCCAGATCCACCCTCCAGTTTAACTCTGTGCCCCCAAATCATTGATTGCCCTCTGAAGGAGACACCAGCAGGAGATGGAGGATGGGAGGGATTCATCTCCCATCCTCCGCCCTCAAGTTCAGCGGCGGGAGACCACAGCGCCTCTGGGAGCAGCCCTCAGGGCTCCCCCTTGGGGTTCCGCTCCTTCCCTCCCCTTGTCTCTCTAGGCCTAGTGAAGCTGGTACTGGGGGACTATACTATTCTGTGCTGATTTCCCTGCCCTTATCTTAGTAAATAGTTCTTAAGGTCTCCTTGGTTACCTAGTTCAATCTGGCTCCCACCAGAATCCTGACTGATACATGTTAACACTAAACAGAATAAAGGCCAGCAGAGTATCATATCCAAAACGCTTTTGTGGTTCAAATAAGAAATCAGTCACTTCAAATGGGATTCAGAAAAAGATTTATAAGCAAGGTGTACTGGATGCAGAATTGGAAGAATGCTTAGGATTTGGATAAGCCCAGGAGGAAGGGGTGCGTTACTGGCGCCGAACTGTTCAGATCTCCTGATCTGTCTCCTCACACATCAGCTACCCCCCACCTTTTCCACACCCTACAGACAGAACAAGCATGACTTCAGGCTTCACCCATGCCATTCATAAAATTATTAAATGATCACTCTTCTGAGGACTGTGTGTATGGCTTGTTTTATTCTTTAAAAAATCTTGTGAAGTTCCATCATTGTGGAATCCCACCTGTTAGCAGACTGCAGGCAAAAGCTGTGTGTGTATGAGTTGTTTTGATTATTTCCCTGGAAAGTCAGCCCTGACAGACCACAGTCAACAGAGACAAGGGTTATCTGTACTTATCAAGGCAGTGCCAACACAGGGAGCTCGAAAGCAGGGGGACAAAGAACTCCTGAAGCTGTGAAGAAGCAGAAAAGCCACTTCTGACTCCAAACTCAAAACTAGATTTCAATCCTAATTTAATCACTGTGTGGGCATAGGACTGAACCTCAACCTCATATTTCCCTTCCTAAAAAGGAAGTCCTAAAGATTAAAAACGGCATACATACAGACAGACCTTAACTTACATACACTTCATAATCTGTGGAGAGGAAAGGTGTATCAAACATATATGAAGAGTCGGGTGCTTTACAGAGATTATGTGTTTTAATCTTCACAGTAATCTACAACTAAGTGTTATTTATTATTTATTTTACAGATGAGGAGACTGGGGTTTAAAGAAAAATGCAGTAATTTGCCAAAGAGCCCAGGGCCAGCCGAGTCTGGCTGCAGACCCAATTATGCCTTTTCCACTACAGCACCACACTACTTCCTACAGATAGATAAAGGAACAGAATTCAGGGAAACCAACGTTAACTGCAATGTTCAGGGCATGTGGTTATTTTGCTTAGCTGCTTCAGATTAAACAGAGAGGCAGTTTCAATTCTTCCTGTTGAAAACTTCTTCAAAATTTATTAGTCCATTTTCCTCCCTTAAGTTTTTATTTATATTCCTTCCAACTTGGTCCAGAAAGAATTTGGGGCAGCTTCTTCAGTTAATGAAACAAACACAGAATCATGGAATTTTAAAACTAAGCACAACATACATTTTACACAGAAGGAAACTCATTTATGTAAAGTGACATATCTAAAATTAGTTAACTGACAGGGCCTAAAATACAGATTCAAGATTCCGAGTTCCATATGCCTTCCTTATTAAAAGGAAATCTTCCACAGCAGATTGTCCCAGTATTTTCTGGGTTATCATGATGAAGACTGATGCTCATCATGGGTGTAAAAGTAGACAGGACAGACAAATGAGTTAAATATTTATGTCCTAAACCTAAAGCATTCAAATGGCAGCTTTAAAATAAAATTAATCCTTGATGTGCTTGTTGTTGCTATTCACCTTCTTCTCCCTAAAAGTCATAATCCGAGAAAGACCCAATACTGAAAACTCCACTTATTTCTTCATCTGTAAAATGGGGTTCATCATAGCACAGACCTGTGGAGGATTAAATAAGCTAACGTTTTAAACTACTCCTTTCCCAAACATATTAATTCACTTCATTGGATGCCTACATTGGGGGGGGGGGGTACAGAAAAGGTCAATCAACAAACTGACCAAAATGGAACCAGGATTTTATTAGCCTCCATCCACACTTTTTTCTGTCTTACAGACACACAGAGTTTTCCCTATTCCAACCATTACCACCAGCACTTCAGTGTTTGGGAAGTTCTTTATCTCCATTCTCTCCTCCCAAAATACATGGGCAACCCAGATCTACAACAGTGATGTACCAAAATTATTTGCCACATGTTAAGACTATAAATTACAATTGACCTTTCACTCAAATGGTTAACACCATAACCCATACAACATATATATAATATATATACATACGGCTAAAATATATCAGACCTTGAATCTCACCTGACTTCACAAGGTACTGCGAGGCTCAATTAAATCATACAATGCGGTGAAAGAGGTCTGCAAGCTGTAAGGTGTTACCCACCGTAATTATTACCCGACTTTGCAGGATTAACTACAACAGGTCACCCTCCTTCCCCCACCCATCTGTCTCTCCCTCCTCCAAACCTTTCGAAATATCCTGAGTCTCCCTCTTGCCCTCTCTCCCTGCCCAAACAGCTCCACCCACAATCTCTAAAATGATGGCCCTGTCCCCAAACAGGACTGTTTGATGAGGCCGACGGGCTGCCAAGAATGCCAACCTGGATACCCTGTCGCTGGGGAAATTTACTCCAGTTTCATAGTATTACCGCATCACGGGAAATAAGGACAGAAAATGGTAAAAGGGAAAGACAGAGTAAAAGTCTGGTAACTCAGAGAGTTAGGTCCATCAAGTGCATTAGAACGTATGATACGATGAAATTAAGAAAACCCACTCTAAAAAATAGGTTGATCTGGGACACGTAATTATTCTCACTTTGAGGCCTTTAAAAAATTCACCACACCAGCAGCTAATAAAGAACACAATTATATTCAATGACATCTGATGGCTTCTCCACAGCACAGCTCTCCCTCAGCCCAAATCCTCCTCAAAACCGGCTCTCCATCTACCCCTTCCATGATGACCACCCTAGAAATAAAGTCACCTGGAATGCAAGGCCTAGAAAGGGGAACATCAGATGCTTAAAGCAACATTTACCCTCACTCTATATTGGAGTTAATGTTTCCATTTAAATTTAAGGCATACTGAACAAATACTATGGCTACCTCAAGGTCACTCTGCAATTCTCAGTTAGGATTAACCAACCCAGGAGTCTAAGGCAAAATCTCCTTTTCCTTGCCTGGTCTTACTGCAAAACATTTCTCCTTTCTCCCTTAACTTATACCCTGCAATGTGCGTTTGTATATTCCATACAGACCAGTATTTTCTGTCATTTCATAAATTCTACGCTCAGTCTTGTACAAGAATTAAACTATTTCTCTGGCCCTAAGGTCCTTTTCTTCCTCTGACGTTCAACAACTGCTTTTTTAATTTCCTAAATTTTCAAAACACTGTTAATTAGCACATACCAAATTAACATACTAACAAGTTATATTTTTACACTTTTCATTTCCTGATTTGTCTTTTTCCTGTTGAATCACACTATTTGATTACAAGTAATTCTTAGGCTTCCTCTCAACTTAAACTCAATTATTTACATGTTACAAAAATTAATTTCTATTTTGCTCAATTTTAAAGTAATGATTAAATGACTCTTTATCAATCCAATTTACAACATGAGTTTTTAGTTACTGCCAGAGTTTTCTCCGCAAAAAAGTCAATTCTTCAGTGCTTCAAAGAAATAGTGTCTTAGCCTATAAAAAGTTAAGGTGTGTGCGGCTATTAATCCAAACTCTTAAGATTTGCTTAGAGAAGAGGAAACAACTCAAAATACAAATGGCTGCAAAAATTCAGAGCTGTCCCAAGAGAATGAAGATTGTCCAAGATACCAAATCAAGACCTACAGATAATAAAGAAGTCAAAATTTCAAATCCTGTCACCTTCCCTTGAGACTCCTATTTATTTCAGTACTGAAAACAACTTGCTCTGGATTGCTGAGATGTTTACATAAGTTCACTAATACTAAATCACTTTAAAAAGTTATAAGCATTATATAACTTAAAAGGTATTAGCATAGAAAAAAAAAAAAACAATTCATCATGGTGGGCAGAGGAAGACTACACCTGTTCCCTAAAATTACTGAAAAGTCATATGGTGACAGATGGTAACTACACTTATCTGGTGAGCACTGTGTAATGTACAGAACTGTCCAATCACTATGTCGTACACCTGAAATTAATATAACACTATATGTAAACTATGCCTCAACTAAAAAGAAAAAAGTCTGAGGCCTATCTCCCTTGCTCCTCACCATCAAAAAAATTTTTAAACAGATACCTACCCTGCATTTGCTGATACCCCAGCAACAACCTACTTTAAGTCAGGGGTGTAATACACTAAAAGGTCATACTGTAGTTCAGTTTGGAAAAGTCAGAATCCTCCACAGGGCTGAGAAGATTAAAAAAAAAAAATCCTACGTTCTGATCAGTTTATTAATAAACAGAGAAGACGACTACCTTAGTAGAGTATAATGATTAATTTCACTACCGGTACTTTATTAGTACAAAATGTGTTCTAATTGTTGCTCAAGATTTGTAGGGGATAGGTATTTTACCATGAATCAAAAATTATAACTGAAATAGAAGTAAGGGATTCAGATCCAAACAGAAAGTAAAATTTTTGATATACTCAGGCACACTTCAGTCTTTAAAAAACCAAAAAACAAAAAACCAGTAAAGCACAAAGCAAGTTAGTGTCATAATGTCAGGTACAGGAGTGGTTTCCCATCTTGTTATGAAACCTAGCCCGGCCACAGAGGAATCCTGCCTTATAAATGAAATCCCTGATGACATCAAATGACAGCAACACTCTCAAGAAAAGGACAGTGAACCAGGATCCCTTGTAAAGTGCAAACACTTCTAGATCGAGCACACCTGAAATAATTTTAAGCAAACAATTCAGTTAATTACCTCTAGCCTGGGGCTAGAGCAACTATCTCCACCGCCTCCTTCCCCAACAACTACCCTAAATGTCACTCAGAGAAAATACTTCCAAACTTTTTCTCAATAAAAATGGCGCTGCTTTTCCCATCACAATACTGTTTATTTCTCAACAGTCCTTAGGCCTTTCACACAAACTCAGCTGGCCTCATCTCAATACCCCCCCCCTTACCTAAACAGTGTCCTGTTTTTTTAGGGGTGGGAGAGAGGGGTAAGGTGTCTTCTTCCAACTACAAGGTTGCAACTTTCTCAGTTAGAAACCCTGGGATTACCGTCTCACTTTGACTTTTTTCCTAACCTCTGCCTTCCCCGCAAACTGTTGCCTGTTAAACAAGCCACACTTCCAAAGCAAACTGTCCCAAGGTGCATGCAGGTCGTAGCGCCCTAAGCTGGTCTCCCCCACGCCACGCGCGCGAGTCTAGTGCACTCTCCACTTGAGGTACATCCATCCTGCTTCCCCGTGGGGCATTCGATGCCACGCGCGCAGGGCACAGACACCCCGGCTTCGTCAAAGCACAGCCTTTCTACACCGTCTACACCCGTGCTCACACGCACTGCAAGTGGCTTCGGGACTCCGGATCGCCGAGTGCCCGGCGCACGCACGACCCGGGTCGGGGAGCTGCCGTGGCCGGCAGCAGGGCCAGGCATGCACGCGCGCACGTCGGTGCCCGGAGCCCCCCCGGGCTGCACGGGCACGGCCGGGGTGGGGGCTGGGTGGGCACGCCGGGGAGGGGCGGCTGGCGCGAGATGGCGCGCGCACAATAACAGGCGGGTCGCCCCCTCCCCTCAAGGGGCGGCCCCTCCGCAGCCCGTGCCCCGAGTCCCGGCTCCCGCGCGGATGGCACACGGCCGGGGAGGGGGCGGCGAGGGCGCGATGCCAGCAGGGCCGCCTCGGGTACCTGGTCGATGGGCAGCTGCACGGCGTTGCTGAGGGGCTGCAGCAGGGTGGAGCCCGTGGTGCTGGTGGTGGCCATGGCCGGCCTGGCGCTCCGCCCGCCGCGCTCCGGCCGCCCGCGCCGCTCGCCCGCGCGCCGTGCCGGGCGACGCCGAGGATGGGGATGCAGCCGGCGCGCCTGCCCCCTGGCCGCCCGCGGTGTGAGCGGCGCGGGGCGGGGCCAGGGAGGGGCCGGG
>NW_027398676.1:0-10341 GCF_003265705.2 Callorhinus ursinus | reverse complement strand
ACCCGAAGGGGTACGTGTACCCCAATGTTTATAGCAGCAATGTCCACCATAGCCAAACTGTGGAAAGAGCCAAGATGCCCATCGACAGATGAATGGATAAAGAAGAGGTGGTATATATACACAATGGAATATTATGCAGCCATCAAAAGGAATGAGATCTTGCCATTTGCAACGACGTGGATGGAACTGGAGGGTGTTATGCTGAGTGAAATAAGTCAATCAGAGAAAGACATGTATCACATGACCTCACTGATATGAGGAATTCTTAATCTCAGGAAAGAAACTGTTATTGGAGTGGTTGGGGGTGGGAGGGATGGGGTGGCTAGGTGATAGACATTGGGGAGGGTATGTGCTACGGTGAGCGCTGTGAATTGTGCAAGACTGTTGAATCACAGTTCTGTACTTCTGAAACAAATAACGCAACATATTTTAAGAAAAAAGAAAAAGAAGAAGATAACAGGAGAGGAATAAAAGGGGAGTATGTCAGAGGGGGAGACGAACCTTGAGGGATGATGGACTCTGAGAAACAAACTGAGGGTTCTAGAGGGGAGGGGGGTAGGGGGATGGGTTATCCTGGTGATGGGTATTGAGGAGGGCACGTTCTGCATGGAGCACTGGGTGTTATGAACAAACAATGAATCATGGAACACTGCACCAAAATCTAATGATGTAATATATGGTGATTAACATAACAATAAAAAAATTAAAAAAAAAAAGAAAAAGAAAAACATACTTATTTCCCATCTGGGGTCTATGTCTCTGTGGACCTGAGACAGTTCTAGTCAGGGAGGCAGGAGAGGGTATACTGAGACTTTCTGGCTTCTTCAGGAGTTACTTTCAAAAGAATCTCTACCGGGGCACCTGGGTGGCTCAGTCGTTAAGTGTCTGCCTTCGGCTCAAGTCATGATCCCACGGTCTTGGGATTTAGCCCCACATCAGGCTCCCTGCTTAGCGGGAACCCTGATTCTCCCTCTCCCACTCCCCCTGCTTGTGTTCCCTCTCTCACTGTCTCTCTCTCTGTCAAATAAATAAATAAAATCTTAAAAAATAAAAGAATCTCTACCTTTTCCCAGTCCCTGTTCAGGGCTGAGTGTGGCCTTTGGGAATGCTGTCACCATGTCAATTCATGATGGGGTCACCTGGGTTTTGGAAATGACATAAAGTTGATTTAACAAAATACTAGGAACACTCTGGCTATCGCTTCCCTCAGATCATCTGTAGTCTCTCAGCTGCTTGGTGGCACCAAGTGATTTCAAAGCCTATTAGTTAAATGTTCTATTACAGCACAATGTAGGGTAGAGACAAATTGGCTATGACCTTGTGTAGGTACTTGGGAAGAAAGTTCAGAAAGAGAGTGGGGTTATTTCCTGTTCATGTGTCACCAGAAGCAGTAAAGTCCTGGGGAACCTGGGAGGTGGAACATGACCACAATCCAGTAATCCAGTCCTCAGGGGCCCTTTGAACACAAGTAGATGGACTTTATCTCAAGTCCACCCTCCATGGTCTGTGGATATGTTTTATTTCTTGTACATGTATTTCCCCATGTTGTGAGGTAATTCTGGACAAAATCCTCCAGCCTTTCCAGATGATAAAATATTTCTTGATTTTAGTTTCTATCCTGAGTCGCACCAGATTTTATACCACCAGTGACTGAGATGCACACCTGACAGCTGTCATGGTGGGACAACTGTGCACGGTGTGGCTTAGACTCAAATATCACATGGTCATTGCATCTACAGTCTTCTGGAAAGGTTAATAAAACAATGTCCTTAAAGTAAAGTTACACGAACTCTCAGAAACACAGGGACTCTGTTGTGCAAACATCCTCCCACTTGCACTGATTCACTTATGGTCCTTGGACTCAAGAGCACATTACTAGCCTTGTGACGGGATACTTGGTGGGGCCATTCATTTAGACATATTTCCTCCAATACTAGTCTTTGCTCTATTGCATTCAGATGCAGGAATATTTTTAAATGGATTCTTTATTATATCTACTCCTATCACCTATAGGTGGAGTCTGCCTTTCCACTATAAGTATTTCACAGATTCCTGTGATTTTAAGCTAGTAATTATAAATATTGGAAGAAACGTCAGAGAAAAACAAGTGACCTTAAACCTCACTGAAGGACCTTATCAGGTACTTTTCACAACAAAGGCAGCAGGGAAATGCCAGAACATCAGTGCTTGGGTTCATGTGTCACTAATGTCTAGTCTGTTCCAGCTGCTGTAACAAAACATGGCCTGGATGGTTTTAAACAGCAGACACACATTTCTCACAGTTCTGGATTCTGGGAAGTCCCAGGTCAAGGTACAGGCAGATTGGGTATCTGGAGAGCACCCACATCCTAGTGTGTCCTTTCCCTGTCACCTCACATGGGGTCAAGGAGATGGGAGCTTTCCCAGTCCTGGTGTAAAAGGAAAGTAATCCCATCATGAGGCTGCACCCTCCTGACCTAAGTGATTCCCACAGGCCCCACTTCCTCGCCCCATCACATTGGCATTAGGTTTCAACATGGTGATGGTAGAGATCACACACACTGAGCTGATATCAGCAACTGAAGGATCAATTTGTCATCCCCTGCAGGTGGAAGGTTCCTCCAACCCAGCACCTCAACCTGAGGATCCTCATGGATCTGATAGAGGCTTCTGGTCTCTGCATGAACACAGTGAATGTAGACCTTCAGATCCAACTGGTGACCTTCGGGAGCAGAAAACTTTCTCCCAAGTCACTGGGTAAGTCCTATGTCTATTTCTCTCTTTTTAAAAATTTTTAATTTAAATTCAATTTAATTAACATATACTGTATTATTAATCTCAGAGGTAGAGTTCAGTGATTCTTCAGTTGCATTTAATACCCAGTGGTCATTACATCAAATGCCATCCTTAATGGTCATCACCAATTTACCCCATCCCCCCATCCAACTCCCCTCCAGCAACCCTCAGGTTGTTACCTACAGATAAGAGTCTTAATGTTTGCATCCCTCTCCATTTTGGCCTTATTTCACTTTTCCTTCCTTTCCCCTATGTTCAATTGTTTTGTTTCTTAAATTTCACATATGAATGATATCAAACAGTATTTATCTTTCTCTGACTGACTTATTTCACTGAACATAATATACCCTCTAGTTCCATCCATGTCATTACAAATAGCAAGATTTTTTGATGGCTGAGTAGTATCCCATTGTGTGTGTGTGTGTGTGTGTGTGTGTGTGTGTGTGTGTGTATACACCACATCTTCTTTACCCATTCATTGATGGATATCTGGGCTCTTTCCTTATTTTGGCTATTGTTGACATTGCTGCTATAAGCATTGGTGTGCATGTACCCCCAATGACTCACTATGTTTGTATCCCTTGGATAAATAACTAATAGTGCAATTGCTAGATCATAGGGTAGCTCAAATTTAACATCTTGAGGAAGCTCCATACTGTTTTCCAGAATGGCTGTACCAGTTTGCATTCCCATTAACAGTGTAAGAGGGTTTTACTTTCTCCAAATCCTTGCCAACATTTGTTGTTTACTGTCTTGTTAATTTTAGCTATTGTAAGTGGTGTAAGGTGGTATCTCATTGTGGTTTTGATTTGTATTTCTCTGATGGCTAGTGATGTTGAACAGTTTTTTCATGTGTCTGTTAGCCATTTGTACCTTTTCTTTTGAGAAGTGTCTGTTCATGTCTTCTGCCCATTTCTTGACTGGATTATTTATTTTTTGGGTGTTGAGTTTGAAAATGTCTTCATAGATCTTGGATACCAGCTCTTTATCTGTAATGTCATTTGCAAATATCTTCTATTCTCTGGGTTGCCTCTTAGTTTTGTTGACTGTTTCCTTCCCTGTGCAGAAGCTTTTAATCTTGATGATGGCCCAAAAGTTAATTTTTACTTTTGTTTCCCTTGCCTTGAGAGATGAGTCTTTCAAGAAGTTGCTGTGTTCAAGGTGGAAGAAGTTACTGCCTCCGTTCTCCTCTAGGATTTTGATGGATTCCTCTCTTACATTGAGGTGTTTCATCTATTTAGAGTTTATTTTTGTGTATGGTGTAAGAGAATGATCCAGTTTCATTCTTCTGTATGTAGTTGTCCAATTTTCCCTGCAACATTTATTGAAGAGATGGTCTTTTCTCCATTGGATATTCTTTCCTGCTTTGTCAAGATTAGTTGACTGTAGTGTTGAGGGTCCATTTCTGGAGTCTCTATTCTGTTCCATTGGTCTATTGGTCTGTTTTTGTTCCAATACCATACTGCCTTTTTTTTTTTTTTGGTCCCTATAAGAAACTCACTTTATTTTCTTTTTATTATGCTATGTTAGTCACCATACAGTACTTCATTAGCTTTTGATGTAGTGTTCCATGATTCATTGTTTGTATATAACACAGTGCTCATTGTAACACATGCCCTCCTTAATACTCATCACCAGGCTAACCCATCCCCACCCCCTCCCCTCTGAAACCCTCAGTTTGTTTCCCAGACATTAGGAGAAGGAAGGGAAAAATGAAAGGGGGGGAATCATAGGGGTGAGATGAACCATGAGAGACTATGGACTCTGGGAACTGCCATGTCTTGATGATCACAGCTTTGTAATAAAGCTTGAAGTTAGGCATTGTGATGCCACCATCTTTGTTTTGTTTTGTTTTGTTTTCCAACATTCCCCTGGAGATTTAGGGTCTTTTCTGGTTCCACACAAATTTTAGGATTGCTTGTTCCAGCTCTGGGAAAAATGTCGGTAGTATTTTGATAGGGATGGCATTGAATGTGCAGATTGCTCTGGGCAACATTGACATTGTAACAATGGTTATTCTTGAATCTATGAGCATGGACTGTTGTTCCATCTTTTTGTGTCTTCCTCAGTTTCTTTCATAAGTGTTCTCTAGTTCCTAGAGTATAGATCCTTTACCTCTTTGGTTAGGTTTATTCCTAGGTATCTTATGGTTTTTGGTGCTATTGTAAATGGGATATATTCCTTAATTTCTCTTTCTTCACTCACATTGTTAGTGTATAGAAATGCAACTGATTTCTGTGCATTGATTTTGTATCCTGCCACATTACTGAATTACTGTATGTGTTCTAGTAATTTGTGGGTGGAGTCTTTTAGGTTTTCCACTAAAGTATCATGTCGTCTGCAAAGAGAGAGTTCGACTTCTTTGCCAATTTGAATGAAGTTTATTTCTTTTTGTTTTCTGATTGTTGAGACTAGGACTTCTAGTACTATGTTGAACAAAAGTGGTGATAGTGGGCATCCCTGTCATGTTCCTGACCTTAAGGGAAAAGCTCTCAGTTTTTCCCCATTGAGAATGATATTTGCTGTGGGCTTTTCATAGATGGCTTTTATGATGTTAAGGTATGTTAACTCTCTCCCTATACTTTGAAGAGTTTTAATCAAGAAAGTATGCTTGTGGGACACGTGGGTGGCTCAGTCAGTTAAGTGTCTGCCTTCTGCTCAGGTCATGATCCCAGGATCCTGGGATCGAGTCCTGCATCAGGCTCCCTGCTCAGCGGGGAGCCTGATTCTCCCTCTGCCTGCTGCTCCCCCTCTTTGTGTGTTGTTTCTCACTCTTACTCTATCTCTGGCAAATAAATAAATAAATAAATAAAATCTTTTTTAAAAAGGAAGTATGCTTGTATTTTGTAAAATGTTTTTTTCTTTTTTCCCTATTTTTTAAAGATTTTATTTACTTATTTGACAGAGAGAGAGACAGTGAGAGAGGGAAAACAAGAGAGAGAAAGGGCTAGAAGGTATATTTGAGCAAATCATAGCTGAGAAAGTCCCTAATCTGAGGAAGCAAAAAAGCATTCATGTCTGAGATGCAGAGAGGACCCATCCCAAAATAAATAATAATAGATCAACACCATTACATATAATACTGAAGCTTGCAAATCTTAGAGCCAAAAAAAAAAAAAACCCCAAAAAAATATATTGAGAGCAGCTAGGGAGAGGGGTTTCTTTGCATATGGAGGGAGGAACATCAGACTAACGTCAGACCTATCCACAGAAACCTGGCAAGCCAGAAAGTGCAGGCAAGAGATATTTAGGGTACTAAATGAGAAGAACATGCAGCCAAGAATCCATTATCCAACAAGGCTGTCATTCAGAATGGAAGGATATGCAAAGAGCTTCTGGGACAGACAGAAACAGGAAGAATATGTGACCACCAAGCCAGGCCTGCAAGAAATATTAAGGGGGATTCTGTAAGTGGAGAGAGTCCCCAAGAGTAATATAGACAAAAAAAGTAATAAAGACAAGAAACAGGGACTTTACAGGCAAATTAATATCTTTCAATAGTTACTCTGAAAGTAAATGGGCTACACTCTCCAATCAAAAGACACAGGGTCTCAGATTGGGTGAAAAAAGCAGGACCCATCCATATGTTGTCTAAAAGAGACCAGATTTAGACCTAAAGACACCTTTCTGAAAAGTGAGAGGGTGGAGAAGAATTTCTCCTGCTAATGGACCTCAAAAGAAAAGTGGGGTAGCAATTCTCCTATCAGGCAAATTATATTTTAAATCAAAGACTGTAGTAAGGGATGAAGGGAGACAATATATCATACTTAAAGGGTCTATCCAACAAGAAAATCTAAAAATTGTAAATACTGATGCCCCCAACGTAGGTACAGCCAACTATATAAACCAATTAATAACCAAAACAGAGAAACATATTGCTGTAATACATTAATAGTAGGGGACTTCAACACCCCACTCACAGCAATGGACAGATCATCTAAGCAGAAGATCAACAAATAAAGGAGGGCTTTGAATGACACGTTGGACCAGATGGATGTCATAGATATACAGAGCATTCCATCCTAAAGTAACAGAATACTCATTTTTCTTGAGTGCACATGGAACTTTCTCCAGAATAGATCACATACTGGGTCACAAATCAGGTCTCAACTGATACAAAAAAAAAATGGAATTATTCCCTGCCTATTTTCAGACCACAGTGCTTTCAAACTTGAACTCAATCACAAGAGGAAATTTGGAAAGAATGCAAAACCTTGGAGGTTAAAGAGCATCCTAGTAAAAACTGAATGGGTCAACCAGAAAATTAAAGAAGAATTTTAAAAAATCATGGAAACTAATGAAAATGAAACACACCTGTCCAAAAACTTTGATATATAGCCAAAGCTGTCCTAGGAAGGAAGTACATTGCAATACAAGCCTCTTTCAAAAATTAGAAACAATCCCAAATACACAAGCTAACCTTACACCTAAAGGACCTGGAGGAGGAAGAGCAAATAAAGCCTAAACCAAGTAGGAGAATAGAAATAATAAAGATTAGAGCAGAAATCAATGAAACCAAAAATAGAACAGTAGAACAGATCAACAAAACTAGAAGCTTGTACTTTAAAAGAATTAGTAAGATTCCAATAAACCTCTGGCAAGACTTATCCAGAAGAAAACAGAAAGGATCCAAATTAGTAAACTCATGAATGAAAGGGGAGAGATCACGAATTATACCAAGGAAATAGGGACATTGTTAGAACTTATCATCTGTGATATGCCGACAAACTAGGCAATGTGGAAGAAATGGAAGCATTCCTGGATACTTATAAACTACCAAGACTGAAACAAGGAGAAATAGACAATATGAACAGACCAGCAAGGAAATTGAAGCAGTAATCAGAAACCTCCCAGAAAACAAGAGTCCAGGGCCAGGTGGCTTCCCAGGGGAATTCTACCAAATATTCAAAGAAGAAATCATACTTTTCTACTGAAGCTATTTCAAAAAGTAGAAATAGAAGGAAAACTTCCAAACTCATTCTATGAGGCAGGCATTACATTGATCCCCAAACCAGAAAATGACCCCATAAAAAGGAGAATTATAGACCAAATCCTTGATAAACCTGGATGCCAAAATAGTCACCTAGATCTTAGACAATAGGATCCAACAGTACATTAAAAAATTATTCACCATGACCAGGTGGGATTTAATCCTGTGATGCATATATGGTTAAACTTTCACAACAATCAATGTGATAGATCACACTAACAAAAGAAAAGAGCCGTATGATCCTTTCACTGATGCAGAAAAAGCATTTGAGAAAATAGAGCATTCTTTCATGATTAAAACTCTTCAGAGTATAGGGATAGAGGGAGCATACCTCAATATCATAAAAGTCATCTATGAAAAGCCCACAGCGAATATCATTCCCAATGGGGAAAAACTGAGCGCTATTTCCCTATGGTCAGGAACACGACAGGGATATCAACTCTTACCACTATTGTTCAACATAGTACTAGAAGTCCTAGCCTCAGCAGACAACAAAAGGAAATAAAATGCATTCAAATTTGCAAAGAAGTCAAACTCTCTCTCTTCGCAGATTGCATTATACTTTATGTGGAAAACACAGAAGATTCCACCCCAAAAGTGCTAAAACTTATACAGCAATTCAGCAACATGGCAAGATACAAAATCAATGCACAGAAATCAGTTGCATTCCTATACACTAACAATGTAACTGAAGAAAGAGAAATTAAGGAATATATCCCATTTACAATAGCACCAAAACCCATAAGATACCTAGGAAGCAACCTAACTAAAGAGGTAGAGGATGTATACCTTAGAAACCACAGAACACTTATGAAAGAAATTGAGGAAAACACAAAAAGGTGGAAAAACATTCCATGCTCATGGATTGGAAAATAAAACAAAACAACAAACAACAACAACAACAACAACAAAATATTGTTAAAATGTCTGCGTTAGATTTTCCCAGAGTAATCCACACTTTCAATGTAATCCCTATCAAAATAACATCAACATTTTTCACAGAGCTGGAACAAACAATCCTAAAATTTGTATGGGACCAGAAAGGATACTGAATCGCTAGGAGAATGTTGAAAAAGAAAAATAAAGCTGGGAGCATTACAATGCCTGGCATCAAGCTGTATTACAAAGCTTGTGATCCTCAAGACAGCATGGTACTGGCAAAAAAGGCAGATATAGATTAATGGAGCAGAATAGAGAGCCCAGAAATGGACCTTCAACTCTATGGTCAACTAACCTTTGACAAGGCAGGAAAGAATATCTAATGAAAAAAAAAAAAAGTCTCTTCACTAAATGGTGCAGGGTAATTGGATAGCCACATGCAGAAGAATGCGATTCTCTTTCACTATATGCAAAGACAAACTCAAAATGGATGACAGATCTAAATGTGAGACAGAAATCCATCAAAATCTTAGAGGAAAACATATGCAGTACCCTCTTCAACCTTGGACATAGCAACTTCTTTCAAGACATGTCTCTAAAGGCAAGGGAAACAAAAGCAAAAATAAACTTTTGGGACTTCAACAAGATAAAAAGCTTCTGCACAGCAAAGGAAACAGTCAATAAACTAAGAGGCAACCCAAGGAATGGGAAATGATATTTGCAAATGACATTACAAATAAAGGACAGCTATCCAAGATCTATAAAGAACTTCTCAATCTCAACACCCAAAAAACAAATAATCCATTATAAATCTTGGATACCAGCCCTTTATCTGAATGTCATTTGCAAATGTCTTTTGGTTTGGTTGACTGATTCCATTGATCTATGTGTCTGTTTTTGTGCCAATACCATACTGTTTTGATGATTACAACTTTTTAATAGAGCTTGAAGTCCAGAATTGTGATGCCTTCAGCTTTGGTTTTCTTTTTCAAGATTCCCTTGGTGAGTCAAAGTCTTTTCTTGTTCCAAACAAGTTTTAAGATTATTTGTTCCAGTTCTATGAAAAAAAAAAAACCAAACAAACAACTGATGGTATTCTGATAAGGATTGCATTGAATGTATGGATTGCTCTAGGTAGCAGATATTTTAACAGTATTTTTTCTTCCAATCCATGAACATGGAATGTTTTTTCCATCTCATTGTGTCTTCCTCAATTTCTTTCATGAGTATTCTATAATTTTCTGAGTACAGATCCTTTGCCTCTTTGATTAGACTTATTCCTAGGTGCCTTAGGATTTTGGGTGCAATTGTAAATGGGATTGATTCCTTAATTACTTTTTCTTCTGTCTCATTGGTGTATAGAAGTGCAATTGGTTTCTGTGCATTTATTTTATATCCTGCCACTTTACTGAATTCCTGTATGAGTTCTAGCAGTTTTGGGATGGAATCTATTGGGTTTTCCACATAAAATAGCTTATCACTTGCAAAGAGTGAGAGTTTGACTTCTTCTTTGCTGATTCAGATGCCTTTTATTTCTTTTTGTTGTCTGATTGCTTAGGCTAAGAATTCTAATACATATAACAAATAATCCAATCAAGAAATGGGCAGAAGGGAGCAAGATGGCGGAGGAGTAGGAGACCTAGATTTCGTCTGGTCTCAGGAATTCAGCTGAATAGGGATCAAACCATTCTGAACAC
>NW_027398675.1:584-10349 GCF_003265705.2 Callorhinus ursinus | reverse complement strand
TGATTGACTTATTTCACTCAGCATAACACCCTCCAGTTCCATCCACGGCGTTGCAAATGGCAAGATCTCATTCCTTTTGATGGCTGCATAATATTCCATTGTGTATATATACCACATCTTCTTTATCCATTCATCTGTCGATGGGCATCTTGGCTCTTTCCACAGTTTGGCTATTGTGGACATTGCTGCTATAAACATTGGGGTACACGTACCCCTTCGGGTCCCTACATTTGTATCTTTGGGGTAAATACCCAGTAAGGCACCCCCAGTCTTTCTGTAACCCTGAGAGTCCTGAGACCACACTGTCCCATGAGGGTTCCACCTCCCGCTTAGCCACTGGAGTGACGTCCCTCAGTGGAGCTGACTTCTAAAAGTTCTGATTTTGTGCTCCGCAGCTCTATCACTTGCCAGAAGTGGCGACGGCGGCCCCCTCCCCCGCCACCTCTCCTCCCGAATATCGCCTCGGATTCACTTCTTCTCACATCCTATCTTCCAGAAAGTGGTCACTTTTCTGTTCAGAGTTGTTGCTATTGTTCTCTTCGATCTCCTGTTGAGTTTGTAGGTGTTCAGAATGCTTTGATCCCTATTCAGCTGAATTCCTGAGACCAGATGAAATCCAGGTCTCCTACTTCTCCACCATCTTGCTCCACCCCCTCAAGATTAAGTATTTTCATATACTGCTGATGAGAATCTGTATCAAAAATTATTTGTCTTCATTAATTTTTAGGGTAAGGAAGGAGCTGGACTTAAATCAGTCTCATAAACTCAAAAGCCTACAGAAGTTATGAAGGAGAGATTAGACTGACATTTTTCTTTTTCATGGAAGCATTCAGTTGTAAAAGCCTTCCTCAGAGTTCTGATGGTGTGACCAAGAATAAGGAATCAAGCCCGGTTGTATTTTGCCTATGAAGACCGTTAGATATACTCAAACATGAAGTATTTTAGCACCCAACAGCCCTTCTTATCACAACACACACATACACTTGAAGACAAATTCAGCTAATAAAAAGCATGAAGCAGGGGCACCTGGGTGGCTCAGTCATTAAGCGTCTGCCTTCCGCTCAGGTCATGATCCCAGGGTCCTGGGATCCAGCCCGGTATCGGGCTCTCTGCTCCACGGGAAGCCTGCTTCTCCCTCTCCCACTCCCCCTGCTTGTGTTCCCTCTCTCTGTGTGTCTGTCTCTGTCTAATAAATAAATAAATCTTAAAAAAAAAAGCATGAAGCAAAAATTAAATCTGAAATGGAAACACAATAAAAATAATAATGGTGTATACTGAGTCTTTTTCAATCTAAGACTAATGTGAGCAGTTATGCAAATTATGTTTATGAATTGCTTACATGACAAAATATAAGAATAATTATAAAGATAATATGATTACTTTAAAAAGTAAAGAAACAGAAGAGGTGGAAGGTAAGAGATGATTCTTTGATAGAGTCACTTTACAGGGTCAAAACTGAAATCTTTTTTTTTTTTAGTTTTTTTTTTTTTTTTTTTTTAGTTTGTCAGACACAGCAAGAGAGGGAACAGAATCAGGGGGAGTAGGAAAGGGAGAAGCAGGCTTCCTGCTGAGTAGAGAGCCTGATGCGGACCTCTGTCCCAGGACCCTGGGATCATGACCTGAGCTGAAGGCAGATGCTTAACAACTGAGCCACCCAGGCACCCCTGAAATCTATTTTAAACAATCAAAGATGTAATAACTCCAACCACTAAATAGTTTTCATAGTATCTTTCATCAACCTTACAAAGATATTTTGGGTAAAGAAGAAAGTCACTTTTTACTTTTCCTTTTCTATTAAGTAAAAATTAAAGTGAAAGCTTATATGAAAAAAATAGGGTACATTCCTTTTTAAATAAAGTTCAGAGCTATTGGTTATTCTATCATATATAAAAAATTATATCTGAAATGGTGTTCTCCTAAAAATGATGGCTATTTTTTGGTGGAAGACTTAAAGTGACATAGGAACTTTCTTCTTTGTACTGTTCTCCATGGATAAAATGATTTACAGTGATCATATGATAACTTTCCAAGAAGTTAAACCATTTTCCTTCTTTAAAACTAAAATAAAACAATTCTGAAACAAATGCATAAATAAAATTGTGTGGCTTATGCCACGACTGTGACCCAAGTATTTGCTGAGATTTTTGTAATTCTAAAACCTATCAGGCCGGTTCCAACTATTGAGAAATGAGGAAATGCAAGAGACATCTGTCCCTGTCCCTCAGGGGGCATCCCATTTACTTTCTACTCTGTCCCTGTGACTGAGGCTGTTCTCTTTCTCTCCTCTCCCCACCAGCTGCCTCTTCTTCCTTCTGTGTGTTCGGGTTCTTCCACTGTCCTATGTGAATTGGAATTTAAACCCCACAACCACATTGTGGGACTAATGGATCGGAAGAGATCTTTCCTCCCTGCCTCCTTCCCCTTGGAGGGAACCATATTTATTGCTTTAATTAGAGCACGAAGTTGTAGGAGGAAATGCAAGTCTTCAGGCTTTCTCCTGACAATTTCAAATTGGGGAGGCAACTTGGAAACCCTCTGCTGCAAGAAGTGTCAGCTGGATAATTAGTACTCTGTGGTGAATAGTTTTTTAAAAAAATGTGGGAGGGGGCTTAGAACCCGTGTAAGCATCTTTAACAAACTTCAGCATTCTCAGCCGGGTTTCCAAAACTGTTGCTTGATGAAATGTTTGGGAGATTAAAAAAAAAAAGAGAGAGAGACTTAGTGTGTTAATGTTCTCTTTGTGTGGAGGGAGGAGCAAGGTGATGACATTCATCTAACCTAAAATAAACATAATTGAACTGCTGAGCTGGCTTTCTTTCTGTGTTGAAAGAAGAGAATGATTCCCCACAATTACTCCCCCAGAAAGCATTAAATTTGCCAAATGATTAAGACAAGACAAAGGTATTTTGGGAATTCAGCAAAGTCTCAATAAGTGGTAAGTTTTTAAGGTAATAACTTGCAGTGTGTCCAAGAGGATTTCCAAAACTGTTAATGACTGACGAGATATGGCCCAGACCAATCAGAATGGAAGGTAGGCATTATGCCTTTCAGGTACATGATGCCTCAATATTAGACTTGGTTGAGTCTCTTGTTCGTATATGATGTAGTTCTGCTTTATCTGGGAGGAGGGATAGAAATCTCTTTTGGACTCTAGAAAAAGAAATAATGTATAGGCGGATTTAATGACTTTTCATCAATTCTAAACGTGATCATCCTACATTCATTTATTCACTCAGTAGCCATAACACTGAAACTCCTCTGTGCCAAATATTGGGGCTACAGCAATAAATAACAAAGACCATAGCCCCTGTTCTCAGAATTTTACTTTCTAAAGTAGGGGTCAGCAAACATGTTTTAGTAAATGGCCAGATAATATTTTCAACTTTGTAGGCTGTATGGTGTCTGTTACAACTATTCAGTTCTGTTACAGCATGAAAGCAGCCATAGACAGTTTAGTACATAAGCAAATGAGTGTAGCTATATCCCAGTGCAACTTTATTTATGGACACTGGATGCTGAATGTCATATAATTTTTATATGTTACAAAATAGTCATTTTCTTTTGATTTCTTTCTATTTGAAAATGTAAAAACCATTCTTAGCTAGTAGATTGTACCAAAACAGGTGGCCGGCCAGATTTCGCACGTGGGCTGTAGTTTGTAGGTCCCTGATCTAGAGGTTTAGTAGTAGAGATCAAATCACTGGGGTCAGTTGGCTAATGTTGAAAATGAAGTGACAAAATAAAACTGGCATAGATAGCTGTTTGCCCAAGGATGTGTGAATTACAAAATCTTTTGGAAGAAATCTCAGAGACCTTTTCAGTCTTGGATAACCTTCATAGAGTATTTGCTTCCCCACCAGGGCATTCACAACCAGGTGGCATAGCCCCTATTTAAACACTTTCTGGCAGGACTTTGGCAACTTCCTAAGTCAGCCTATTTTATTCCAGAGTCATTTTCATCAAATATAAATATGCATATATAAATAATAGGACTCTGCATCTCAGTAAAGCTCAACTAGTATCCCTACTCTGCCCTCTTTGGCAGACCTCAGGAATATATATAAGCAAATTTTCCATAGGACATAATTTACAGACATCTATCCCATCACTTGTGAGCCTTTAGCTATTTTATATTGGTTATATTATTTGCCTATTTTTGGTCCCGGAGTTTGGTTCTTCTAATTGGAAGGTTGAAAAGACATGGTTCTAGGTTTTCTATTCTTTCTCATTCATTCATATAGTCAATATTAGCTCATGTATTTCCAGCATGGAGAAAGTTAAAAAGGAGGGTAGAGAGAAGAAGATTAGATTGTTACCTTTTAAAGTGGTGATTCAAAACATATTTGCATAATAATAACAATATGTGCCATGTGTCGTATTAAAATTAATCCACTTACGTGATAAGGCTTTTGGAACATGGGGCATAGCTTAGTTTTGCCTTGAGAAACAGTGCTAATCCCAAAGAAGCGTTATCTTCTTTGCAAAATAAATATCGTCAAAGCTAGCATTCTAAACTTTCTTGTGTTTTCTTATCTTTATTTAAATATAAGGCAGCCGGTTGAAATCAGCTTAAAAAAGTTTCAGGGTGTCTGGGTGGCTCATTCGGTTGGGTGTCTCTTGATTTTGGCTTAGGTCATGATCTCGGGGTCATGGGATCGAGCTCCATGTTGGGCTCCGTGCTCAGCATGGAGTCTGCTTTTCCCTCTTCCTCTGCTTCTCCCCCTGCTCGCACTTCTCTCTTTCTCTCTCTCTTTTTTTTTAAGATTTTATTGATTTATTTGAGAGAGAGAGAGGGAATGAGAGATAGAAAGCACGAGAGGGAAGAGGGTCAGAGGGAAAAGCAGACTCCCTGCTGAGCAGGAAGCCCAATGTGGGACTCGATCCCGGGACTCCAGGATCATGACCTGAGCTGAAGGCAGTCACTTAACCAACTGAGCCACCCAGGCGCCCTCTCTTTCTCTTAAATAAATAAATAAAATCATTCGAAAAAACAAAACAGAAGTTACATTCAAGTGGACCAAAGTCCTAGGTAAAAATACATGTGTACGTGTGTGTGTGTGTATGTATAATTGCATCATAACTGCTGGACATTGTACTGTATAATGAATATAAGAGATTTTAGAGTCAGGCAGACTATATCAAAGAACAGCTTCATCATATAATACTTGGACAGCTTTGGTCAAGTTCTCAGAGCATCTTTAAACCCTAATTTATTCATTTGTAAAATGAGATTAATAAAACATACTTTATAGCATCAAGTGAAAAATGTTAAACTGTTTAACAGAATGCCTGGTACTCAAATATCATTATACTTTTCTCCTTGCTTTCAGCTTCCACCAAATTGCTTCTGAGGCTAATAATGGGCAAATTGAGAGTGAGAGGCAAAAAAAAAAAAAGTTAGATGCTAGAATATCTAATAGAAAATTTCAAACTAGAGATACATATACATTATCCAAGCGATTGTCTCTTTGATTTCTTTATATAAAAACTTTTCCCTAGAATAATTAAAATGTGATCATAATATGATTATTTAGCTTAAAAAGAAAATTTGCTTTTCATTTGGAGGTGATTATAAAAAAGCAGGCTGGTGTGGTCCTCATTTAAAGTGTGAATTTTGGCTGAAGCATGTGAAATTATCTCAAAGTCTAATAAACAAAATCTATTGTATTCCTGGAGGTTGGGAGTGTTAAGAACTTTGACTTTGGGCACCAAGATATTTGGATAATAGTTGACATTTTTGTAACACTTGGCTCTGTACCTTTAGACTATGCACTTTATGTGTATCAACTTCTTTAATCCTCACAACAAAGCACCAGGCACTACTATTATCTTCATTTACAGATGGAAAAACTGAGGTGGGTGGAGCCCACAGTGAGTTTATTGGCAAAGCCAGGATCCAAATCTAGGCTGGCTGGTTATGGTTTACATTGCCCCTTTTGGGTTCTTGAATGTATTTTCCCCTCTATTGTTTCTTATCCTCTACCCCTATTTCACTGGGGAAAAAAGTGAGCAGTATTTTATTTATTTTTCTTTTTTTAATTTTATTTTATTATGTTAGTAACCATACAGTACATCATTAGTTTTTGATGTAGTGATCCACGATTCATTGTTTTATAATACCCAGTGCTCTATGCATACATGCCCTCCTTAATACCCATCACCAGGCTAACCGATCCCCCACCCCCTCCCCTCTAACACCCTCAGTTTGTTTCTCAGAGTCCACAGTCTCTCATGCTTCATCTTTCCCTCCGATTTCCCTCCCTTCATTTTTCCCTTCCTTCTCCTAATGTCCTCCATGGTATTCCTTATGTTCCACAAATAAGTGAAACTATATAATAATTGACATTCTCTGCTTCACTTATTTCACTTAGCATAATCTCCTCCAGTCCCATCTATGTTGCTATAAAAGCTGGGTATTCATCCTTTCTGATGGCTGAGTAATATTCCATTGTATATATGGACCACATCTTCTTTATCCATTCATCTGTTGAAGGGCATCTTGGCTCTTTCAACAGTTTGGCTATTGCAGACATTGCTGCTATGAACATTGGGGTGCATATGGCCCTTCTTTTCACTACATCTGTGTCTTTGGGGTAAATACCCAGGAGTGCAATTGCTGGGTCATAGGGTAGCTCTATTTTTTATTTTTTGAGGAACCTCCACACTGTTTTCCAAAGTGGCTGTACCAACTTGCATGCCCACCAACAGTGTAAGAGGGTTCCCCCTTCTCCACAACCTTTCCAACATTTGTTGTTTCTTGCCTTGTCAATTTTTGCCATTCTAACTGGTATAAGGTGGTATCTCAATGTGGTTTTGATTTGAATTTCCCTGATGGCTAATGATGTGAACATTTTTTCATGTGTCTGTTAGCCATTGGTATGTCTTCTTTGGAGAAGTGTCTGTGCATGTCTTTTGCCCATTTTTTGACTTGATTTTTTGTTTTTTGGGTGTTGAGTTTGAGAAGTTTATAGATCTTGGATACCAGCCCTTTATCTGTAGTGTCTGAAGATATTTATCTTCTCCCATTCTGTGGGTTGCCTCTTTGTTTTGTTGACTGTTTCCTTTGCTGTGCAGAAGCTCTTTATCTTGATGAAGTCCCAAAAGTTCAGTTTTGCTTTTGTTTCACTAGCCTTTGGAGATGTAGCTTGAAAGAAGTTGCTGTGGCCGATGTCAAAGAGGTTACTGCCTATGTTCTCCCCTAGGAGTTTGGTGGATTCCTGTCTCACATTGAGGTGTTTCATCCATTTTGAGTTTACCTTTGTGTATGGTGCTGGAGAATGGTCGAGTTTCATTCTTCGGCATGTGGCTGTCCAATTTTCCCAGCATCATTTATTGAAGAGACTGTCTTTTTTCCATTGCATATTTTTTCCTGCTTTGTGGAAGATTATTTGACCATAAGAGTTGAGGGTGCATATCTGGGCTCTCTATTCTGTTCCATTGATGTACCCACAGCAAATATCATCCTCAATGGGGAAAAGCTGAAAGCCTTCCCTTAAGTTCAGGAACACATCAAGGATGCCCACTCTTGCTACTGTTGTGCAACATAGTACTAGAAGTCCTAGCAACAGCAGTCAGACAACAAAAAGAAATAAAAGTTATTCAAATTGGCAAAGAAGAAGTCAAACTCTCTCTCTTTGCAGATGACATGTTACTTTATGTGGAAAACCCAAAAGACTACACCCCCAAATAACTGGAACTCATACAGCAGTTCAGTAATCTGGCAGGATACAAAATCAGTGCACAGAAATCAGTGCTTTCTTATACACTAACAATGCAACTGTAGAAAGAGAAATTAGAGAAACGATTCCATTTACAATAGCACCAAAAACCATAGATACCTTGGAATAAACCTAACCAAAGAGGTAAAGAATCTGCTCTAGGAACTATAGAACACTCATGAAAGAAATTATAGAAGACACAAAAATATGGAAAAAATTCCATGCTCATGGATCAGAAGAATAAACATTGTTAAAATGTCTATGCTAGCAAAGGCAGTCCTGAGAGGAAAGTATATAGCAATACAAGCCTTTCTCAAGGAACAAGAAAGGTCTCAAATACACAACCTAACCCTACACCTAAAGGAGCTAGAGAAAAAACAGCAAATAAAGCCTAAACCCAGCAGAAGAAGAGAAATAATCCAGATCAGAGCAGAAATCAATGAAACAGAAACCAAAAGAACAGTAGAACAGATCAACGAAACTAGGAGCTGGTTCTTTGAAAGAATTCACAAGATTGATAAACCCCTGGCCAGACTTATCAATAAGAAAAGAGAAATGACCCAAATCCACAAAATCATGAATGAAAGAGGAGAGATCACAACCAACACCAAAGAAATACAAACAATTATAAGAACATATTATGAGCAACTCTATGCAAGCAAATTAGATAACCTGGAAGAAATGGGTGCATTCCTAGAGATGTATCAACTACCAAAACTGAACCAGGAAGAAATAGAAAACCTGAACAGACCTATAACCACTAAGGAAATTGAAGCAGTCATCAAAAAATCTCCCAAGAAACAAAAGTCCAGGGCCAGACGGCTTCCCCGGGGAATTCTATCAGACATTTCAAGAAGAATTAATACCTATTCTCCTGAAACTGTTCCAAAAAATAGATATGGAAGAAAACTTCCAAACTCATTTTATGAGGTAACCATTACCTTGATCCCAAAACCAAACAAAGACCCCATCCAAAAGGAGAATTACAGACCAATATCCTTGATGAACATGGATGCAAAAATTCTCACCAAAATACTAGCCAACAGGATCCAACAGCACATTAAAAGGATTATTCACCACGACCAAGTGGGATTTATCCCTGGGCTGCAAGGTTGGTTCAACATCCACAAATCAATCAACGTGATACAATACATTAACAAAAGAAAGAACAAGAATCATATGATCCTCTCCATAGATGCAGAAAAAGCATTTGACAAAGTACAGCATCCTTTCTTGATCAAAACTCTTCAGAGTAGAGGGATAGAGGGTACATAACTCAATATCATAAAAGCCATCTATGAAAAACCTACAGCGAATATCATTCTCAATGGGGAAAAGCTGAGAGCTTTTCCCCTGAGGTAAGGAACGTGGCAGGGATGTCCACTCTCACCACTGCTATTCAACATAGTATTAGAAGTCCTACCGACAGCAATCAGACAACAAAAAGAAATCAAAGGCATCCAAATCGGCAAAGAGGAAGTCCAACTCTCACTCTTTGCAGATGATATGATACTGTATGTGGAAAACCCAAAAGACTCCACCCCAAAACTGCTAGAACTCATACAGGAATTCATAAAGTAGCAGGATATAAAATCAATGCACAGAAATCAGTGGCATTCCTATACACCAACAACAAGACAGAAGAGAGACAAATCAAGGAGTCGATCCCATTTACAATGGCACCCAAAACCATAAGATACCTAGGAATAAATTTAACCAAAGAGGCAAAGGATCTGTACTCAGAAAACTAAAAAATACTCAGGAAAGAAATTGAAGAAGCCACAAAGAAATGGAAAAACGTTTCATGTTCATGGGTTGGAAGAACCAACATTGTGAAGATGTCAATGCTACCTAGAGCAATCTACACATTCAATGCAATCCCCATCAAAATACCATCCACTTTTTTCAAAGAAAAGGAACAAATAATCCTAAAATTTGTATGGAAGCAGAAGAGACCCCGAATAGCCAGAGGAATCTTGAAAAAGAAAAGCAAAGCTGGTGGCATCACAATTCCGGACTTCCAGCTCTATTACAAAGCTGTCATCAT
>NW_027398675.1:0-484 GCF_003265705.2 Callorhinus ursinus | reverse complement strand
GAGAGCCCAGAAATGGACCCTCAACTCTATGGTCAACTTATCTTTGACAAAGCAGGAAAGAATGTCCAATGGCAAAACGACAGTCTCTTCAACAAATGGTGTTGGGAAAGTTGGACAGCCACATGCAGAAGAATGAAACTGGACCATTTCCTTATACCACACACAAAAATAGAATCCAAATGGTTGAAAGACCTAAGCGTGAGACAGGAGTCCATCCAAATCCTAAAGGAGAACACAGGTAGCAACCTCTTTGACCTCAGCCGCAGCAACTTCTTCCTAGAAACATCGCCAAAGGCAAGGGAAGCAAGGGTAAAAATGAACGATTGGGACTTCATCAAGATAAAAAGCTTTTACTCAGCAAAAGAAACAGTCCACAAAACCAAAAGACAACCGACAGAATGGGAGAAAATATTTGCAAATGACATATCAGATAAAGGGCTAGTATCCAAAATCTATAAAGAACTTATCAAACTCAACACCCAAA
>NW_027398674.1:977-10373 GCF_003265705.2 Callorhinus ursinus | reverse complement strand
TTATCTTATAAATAAGTAATTTCTACAAAATATTCAGGAAAGCATGATGGTAAAAACAAATTATGGAAAATTCAGAGGTGTTTTATCCCTGATTTAATCACGCAGATGACTAATCCTCTGAATTCTTGGGTTGTCTGAATTTAGTTTGTTTGTATCATAGATACACATGTCAATATTAATCCTGTATTTTAAAAAGGAAAAAAATTTGTTAAAAGCCATTTAATATTTTTGTACCAGTGTTTGACTGTATTGAATTTCAGAATGATAAATTGGGTATTGGTTTGTATGAAAAACCTAAATGTCTGGGTTTTACCTAGAAAATGGTTCACAGTATAACAAACCTAATAATCAGGTGTGCACCCCCCTCTCCCTGTTTTGCTTGGAAAGATGAGGGAGGTGAACAGTAAATTTCCACCTTTGCAACATGGCTTGTCTTAATAATCAGGTCAGGCAGGCATTTGCCTAGAAGACATGAAGAAAGAGGTTAATGACAGACTTGTGTCAATATGAAAATTCTTTCAGTTCTTGACAGGAAGTGACAGTCCAAGCTTGCTTGGCTTGCCCAGATTTGAGCAATTAAGCCAAGTTACTTCAGAGGGTAGAAGCATTTAGAGGGTTTCAAGTACATCACTTCTGAAATGTGTTCTAGCTTTAGCATTTTAGATTCAGTCTCCCCTTTTTCCCCTCATCCAGTCTGGGCCATAGTGACAAAATCATTCAAATGACAGTGATTGGGAAAAGTACCCATGTGTATGTGTAGATTATCTTCTTGAGCTGAACAGCACTGATTTACTTCGTTTTGCTAACTTTGACCCTCACTTGCCTAGAGGAGACCAGGATAGCCAGCCGTGGGATTGCAGCCTGCTGCTCGCTTAACCACATAAGCTACCTGAATTCAAATTGAGGCTGTGTGCCCTCAACCAGGTTACCGAGCCTCCATAAGCATCAGGGTTCTTTCTTCTGTAAGGTGTTAATAATAATTAGTACCACCCCCCACCCCCCCCAGGGTTATCAGGAAGGTTAGTTGATATGTGACAGCTTATGTTAAATAAGGGCTTCACGAATGTAAATACCTGACTATAAAAAAAAAATCAAAGAAAATTAATACTTGGGGAAAAAATTGCTCTTCTAATTCCCAAGATGGATCATTACTTAGGATAGTTTGGAAGTGACTTTTAAAGATAATATTAGCTAAATTTGATAATATTAGCTAAATAAATATTAGCAAATTCCCAAATTTGACTGAACCTGGCTGGTTCAGTCAAAAGAGCATGCAACTCTCCATCTCAGGGTTTGAGTTCAAGCCCCATGTTGGGTGTAGAGCCTACTTGAAAAATAAAAAATAAAGAATATTAGCTAAATTATCACATTCTCCTTTTGATCAGATCCTTTTATTCTTATAAATGTAATGGTCTTTCTTTGGTAAATGAATGGATGAAATGAACAATTGATGAGGTTGGGGCATACATGCCCAGCTCTTGCTCACAAGAGGGATATGAGTCCCAAAACCCTTGCTCCTGATGCTCTAATAGTACACCATCTTCAAGGAAGAGAGGCCCAACTAGCGGCAGATAAACATTTCCTCTCAATATTTGTGATGATTCTAAAAGAAGAAATACAACTAGTAACCAGTCATGATTAAAGTTGTCTGTCTCAGCAGTGTTCTTAAATGCAAATTGAAGACTTGATGAGGTCTTAATTTTTTTGTACTACGTTGATAATGTAGTGATAACATGATTTAAATTATAAATTACCACTTAGTGGCCGAATAAATTGGTATTTAACATACTGACAGCAATTTCATGATGTGTGTCAAGTGCCATGAGTTCATATCTTTCTAAGAATTCCAGATTTGGAATTGACAGAAGAAAAATGTCTGTCTTTAATCTTAAAGTGTATATCAGTAATTATTTAAATGAATGGTTATTATATCCTTGTGGTATAAACATGGCACGATGTTAAAGGCAAAACACAAGGGGCACCTGGGTGGCTCAGTTGGTTAAGCGTCTGCCTTCGGCTCAGGTCACGATCCCAGGGTCCTGGGATTGAGCCCTGCATCAGGCTCCCTGCTCCGCGGGGAGCCTGCTTCCTCTGCCTGCCACTCCCCCTGCTTATGCTCTCGCTGTCTCTGACAAATAAATAAAATCTTTATATTAAAAAAAAACACAAACTACCATGATGCAAGTTCATATGTATATATACACATACACATGCATATATACACATGCACGGCAGGGGAAAGAACATATACAAATAGGCTTATTTTGTGACTGGTAAAATTAGAGGTGACTTTTTCTATATTTTTCCACATTCTAAATTTTCTTAATGTGATGGTAACTTTTACACTAAAAATATTTAATGTAGCACGTAATACTGGTTTACACAGGGAAAAAATAGTACAGTTAAGGGTTCTGGCAAGAAACATGACTCCTAAGAAAATGAAGCTGATGATTGTTTACAAGCAGGTTATTTTTTCCTGCTTCTTCGAGAATTGCATGTGGTGAAAGGGTGGAGGATGAGACATGGAACTCAAGAGCACAGTGGTCTCAAGTCATGATTTTGCTGGTCTGGACCAGAACTGTGGAGCATGACTCCATGGGCCACCTGTGTCAGCCTGCGGTGCCCCCTCCCTGGAGATCGTGCTCCTGGGGACAGCATTCCTGTGGTTCCCCCTCAGATCATCATTTCGCTGCAAGTGAATGTTTAACTCAGAAAGCCAGAGCATTCAGCACTTACCCACATCACAGTGTTGCAGTCTTAAACATTATCTTACTGGAATCAGCATCTGAAAAAAATGCACTGATGTCACAAAAAGAATTTGCTTGCCTGCACCGCTCTCATTTATTTACCAGCAAGTATTTACTGGATTCTTAACTACGTCCCAAGCATTGTTCTAGGCTTTGAGAATCCAACCATGAGCAAAGCACAGTAGGTCTTCCCATGTATCCTATATTCTAGGAGCAGAAGACAGACAGTGAACATCAGGTTATAAGGAAAACAGTATTTTGGTGTGTTTTTAACATCTATGTGCTTATTTGCTGAATAGAGAAAACAGTGAACAAAATTTTGTTCCTGGCACCCACAGCTTCTAGTCTAATGGGAAGGACTGTGTAGTAAGTGTTGTGGGGGCAAGGGCAGCACATGGAACCATAAAAAGGACAAAAAGTATATTCTTGAGCAAGTTAATTTCTCTGAGCCTCTGGTAAAATAAACAAAATTGTGAGGATTCAGTGTAAAATTACCCAGCATTCTGTGGAGTGTATAGTAGCATTACATTGAGCTCATAGTGTTAAAAATTAAATAGCAGGGCGCCTGGGTGGCTCAGTCAGTTGCGTGTCAGATATTGTCTCAGGTCGTGATCTCAGGGTCATGAGATGGGCTCTGCAAGGAGTCTGCTAAGGATTCTCTCCCTCTGCCCCTCCCCCGTGTGCTCTCTCAAATCTTTCTATATATTTTTTTAAGATTTTATTTATTTATTAGACAGCAAGAGAGGGAACACAAGCACGAGGAGTTGGGAGAGGGAGAAGCGGGCTTCCCGCCGAGCAGGGAGTCTGATGCAGGGCTCGATCCCAGGACCCTGGGACCATGACCTGAGCCTAAGGCAGACGCGTAACGACTGAGCCACCCAGGTGCCCCAATAAATCTTTTTAAAAAATAGTAAGTGTCAATTAAGTCATCAGCCAGAACAAGGAATAAAGAACGGCTGGTAACATCTGTATGGCTAATCAGAGTTTTCAAAGGCCTTTTGAGTATATGCTGTTCACCTGATTCATGCAAAATCCTGGGGAGGTAGGTATAATGAAGAATACTGACCCTTTAGTTGGGTCTTATCTGAGCAGGGCATCTCCCCTGCTGCAGAAGAGCAAGACTGCAGACAGCTCAGCGGCTAGAGCTGAAGGTACTGGCTGGAAGTTTGGAGACCTCCAAGAGTGTAAGAGGCCGAATCCTGGGTAATCTTGGAACAGTGACCAGACCAATCACTCGGGCCCTGCACCAAAGTGAGTAAAATGGTCCTGCCCCCAGTGAATTCACAATCTAATTTAACAATCCTTTTCCTTGGCTTTGGAATTCATAATGTGATTTCTTCACTTGTGGATTTCCTTTCCTAATATGCTTTACTAATTCCAGAATTAAAAGTTTGCATTTCCTGAGCTTACTCTGGCCAGGTCCCAAGAGAAAGTGGCCAGCAGCCATTAAGAAGCCAGGAGGGGAACTGGGCTAGGATTAGAAATCACCTGGTGTGCTAACAATCTGTACATCAATAATTATCAAGAGAAGGTTTCTAATGGTTCTTGTCATTGTGATTTGTCTTTCTTTTCCTTTCTCATTGCTTCTTTCCCCCTTTTGAGACCAAAAGAGAAGGGCCTGGGTGCCTATCTGTCAGGCCCTATTTATCTATGCTTCTCAAAAGGAGAGCTTTACTTTTGATTAACAACCCTTCTCCTTTTAAATTCCAAGTACTATCTTGCTTCTCCAACGATGAGAATGAGCAAGAACTGGCCTGCAGTAGGTCAGGCAAGCACTTGGGAGGGTTCCTAAACTTCCACTCTTGCCCCAGCCCCTCCTTCCGTCTCCCCGTTCCTACCCCCACGTGCCTCATCAGCTGCCCAAATGTGTAGACTGAACTGCTTTCCTGTTTCTCCCTTCATTCCCTCCTTTGGTTCCCTGCCACAGGCTTAGCCTTTAACAGCCTCCCTACCTCTGTTCTCACCACCTCCAATCCAACCTCAACACTGCTGTCGAAACGATTTCTCTAAAAAGACCAAGTCTCTCAGCTGCTTTTATAATTTCAAATACAAGCAATAAAGATAAAAATAATAAAACTCATCTAACCGTGTCACTCCTCTGCTTAAAATTCTATAGCTTGAGGATAAAGTCCGATCTCAGCTTGACCCCCAGGTGCCCTTCTCAATCAGCGATCAGCACCTGTGTACTGCTCCAGTCTTATCTCCTGCCAGTCCGCAGCCGCACCCTGCTCTCCCGCCCAGCTGAATGTGTTACTAAAGCTGGCCCTAGTTTCCGACCTCCCGGCCTTCCTATGTGCTCACTTGTGTCTGGTAACCCCTCTCTCCTCTCTCTGCACCAACTCCTATTCATCCTTTGAAACTCAGTTCATGTCTCCTCTTAACAGGAGGCCTTACTGATTCCCCAGTTCTTTTTTTTTTTTTTGTTTTTAAGATTTTATTTATTTATTTGAGAGAGAGAGTGAGCAGTAGAGAGCAGGAACAGGGAGGAGAGGGAGAAGCAGGCTCCCTGGCGAGGAGAGAGCACGGTGCAGTACATGATCCCAGAACTCTGGGATCATGACCTGAACCGATGGCAGATGCCCAACCGACTGAGCCACCCAGGCGGCCCACCCCCAATTCATTTTAATTGTCCTTACGTGTACAGCACAGAGTATGGATCTGTGCCAAATCCCAGGCCTTGGGTACAAATTCCAAGTAGGCCACTTACTAATTCTGAGTCCTTAAGCAAGTTATTTAACCTCTAGGCCACAGTTTGTACAACCATAAAATGGAGAACTTAACGTTATAGGGTTGCCATGAGGATTAAATACGGCCAGGTCTATAAGACCCTTAGCATAGTACCTGAATAAATGCTCAGTAGGAATTACCACTATCTCTGTCCTAGATAGTTCTTCCCACTGCCAAAGAATAATTTTCAAAATGGTAAAATCATAGGGGCACCTGGGTGGCTCAGTTGTAAGTGTCTGACTCTTGATTTTGGCTCAGGTCATGATCTCAGGGTCCTGATATTGAGCCCCAGGTCAGGTTCTGCCCTCAGCAGGGAATCTGCTTGAGATTCTCTCCCTCTCTCTCTGCCCTTCCCCCTGCTCACGTTTTTTTTTCCCCCCTCTCTCGCAAATAAATCTTTTTTAAAAAAGGTAAAATCAGGAACACCAGGGCGCCTGGGTGGGGTTAAGTGTTTGCCTTCAGCTCAGGTCATGATCCCAGGGTTCTGGGATCAAGCCCTGCATCGGGCTCCCTGCTCAGTGGGGAATTTGCTTCTCCCTCTCCCTCTGCCTGCTGCTCCCCCCTTCTTGTGTTCTCTCTCTCTCTGTCAAATAAATAAAATATTTTTTAAAAATAAAAAAATAAAATAAATTCAGGGATGCCTAGGTTGCTCAGTCAGTTAAAGTGTCTGACTCTTGGTTTCAGCTCAGGTCATGATCTCAGGTCGTGGGATCGAGCCCCATGTAGGGCTCTGTGCTGGGCATGGAGCCTGCTCCTCCTTGTCCCTCTGCTCCTCTCCCAGCTTGCACTCTCTCTCTCTCCTCTCAAATCTAAAAAAAAATGGTAAAATCTTAACTCTCATACAGATATAAAAATACATGTTTATATAAGTCATTAAGGAGGGAAGCAGTAAGATTTTACAACTGTTTCAATTGAGAAGTGGATTTATGGAGATTTCTCTACTGGACAGAATGCATTTGCACTGCCATCAATAGGAGCAACTTGCACTGTACACCAGACAGGGAGCATCTGTACTGCTTTCAGCCCTCTACAGGTTAGCTTCCATCTCCGCAGAGCTGTAATATAGCCCAGCAGAAGACAGACAGATGTGGAGATCCCTATAGAGCCAGAGAGCCCGGAACCCTAGAAAACTCACAGCCTTCCATTGACAGAACACCCAGGAATCCTTTGCCCATTTGTAAAACCTAACAATTTTTCCTCGCATAATAGTGCACAGCACTCATCAGTTTGCCTTTCTAGACCCTACCAGCTGTGAGCTGCTTGAGATGAGAGGAAACAACACACAAACTCATCGATCCATTTTGATTTTAGGGGCTGGAGAAATTTCTGCAGGAGGTGACATTTGAGCTGGGTAGAGAAAGGGAAGGCTACATTTCTGCTGGAGAAGAGCATTCAGAGAGCTGTGTTGGGGCCAGGGAAGAAGCAACTGGCAAGCAGGTGTTAAACACAGACTGTACCAGGCCCTGGGCTAGGCTAGGAAGATAGAGGAATGAGGCCTGCTCTCTGCTTTCAAGAAGCACTCAGTCTATTGTGGGAAATAAAAGGAAATCAAGGCTTACGACATAGTGTGATGAGGGCCCTGAAAGTCCAGATGCCAAACTTAGAAACTCAAGGGAACTGCTCACAATGTTGCCCAAGCCCAGGTTTGATGAAAGGCAAAACACAGGAGATCCCTGTGAGGCTCTGCGCGGCCTCAGAGAAATCAATGAAGAAGTGTCTGTTCTACACCCATAGTCAGACCCCTTCCTCTTCCTACCTGTGGCTGGACATTTGTTGCCAGATGGGTGGCCGTGGAAGAATCTGAGTTCCCTCAAATCTCTGGGAATGGAAGTCCTTATTATGGGCAGGGGTAACCCTGAAGCATTCCCCAAGTCTTACTTAGGGAACTAGCTCATTTAAAGTCATTGCAGGGGCGACTGGGTGGCTCAGTTGGTTAAGTTTCTGACTTTTGGTTCCATCTCTGGTCATGATCTAAGGGTCATGGGATTGAGCCCCGCATCGGGCTCCACACTCAGCGGAGAGTCTGCTTGAGATTCTTTCCCTCTGTGCCCCCCCACCACTCACACATGCACGTGCTCTCTCTTTCACTCTCAAATAAATCAATAAATCTTCAAAAAAAAAAAAGTCATTGCAAAGAAAACGGTACTCACCAGCTGAAAGGCAGTATGTTGAAAGGGGGATAATCAACAAGGAAACTCAGGAAAATGTGTTCTCCCCTAGAATTTAAGCTCTGTGAGGCAGGGAGTATCTGAATATGCTTATTATCTGATAGGACTCATTTGTTGAATATATAAAAAGAAAGGATGAATGAATGGGGGCTCCAGAGAAGGACCTGTTCAGGGAGACGAAACTGGCAGATTGGCTGTCCTGCTCAGTGCCCTCAGATGTAGTCAGTCAAAGACTGGCCTCGTTTAAATACTTGAAGCACCAGCCAACTCCTTGGATTTACTTTTCTCCTCACCAGACAACGCTCTGGCCGCTTCTATAGTTTTAGCTGCCTAATAGGAAATGATATACATAGCATGTTGGCAGGAACAGTCAGTCTGATTGCCTGCCATACTCTCCCTCTGAATTCTGGTATAAACCTGAGCCTCCAATGTCCGTCAGGCTCCCAAGCTCCATTCAACCCTAGGACACCAACAAGACCAAACCATTCTAAGTTCACCAAGGCGGTGCCGCCCAAGTGAGCCTCCCGCCCCACCGGCCTGGCAACACCTCCACCATAACATCCACCTCTTTTGATTTTGACCTGATCACTGAAGTGTTTCTCCCAACACTGCAGATCTGCTCCAACCACGGGAGGTGACCAACAGGGTCTCTCTTAGCAGCCTGGCTCTCTTAGCAGCCTCCCTGCCTCACACATCCCATCTGGGTCAGCCCGGGGCCTCTGGGACAGTCCCCAGGACCCTGCCTCCCTTGTGCTACCTTTCTCAGGAGGGGCAGACACCCGGAGCACCTGCTCGGGACCCACCATGGCAGTTAGGCCTGCGAGCCCACCCAGCCACCTCCCGCACCTGCTACACCTCACCCCATTTCCACCGAGGCTAGGTGGTGTGGTGGCTCTGGCCTCAGAGCCCGGCTCCAGCACTCCCTGGCCATGTGGCTCTGGGAAGGTCACTTCACTCCTCTGTGCCCCGGTCCCCTCATCTGCAAAAGAAGGGTAACAAGGGTTGTATCAGCCAGAGTTCCGTGCAGAAATCCGAACACTGGGGTATTTGGGGCAGAAAGTGATTCACCCAGGGGCTTAGGTGCTTGGGGGATGGTCAGGGTGGCTGGATGGGGGAGGGGAGGAGGGTAGGCTGAGGCTTGAGAGGATCTGCCCCCTGCCCTGGAGCCTCCGGAGCTGCGGGCATCTGGAGCCACAGGGCTGTGAGCAGGGATGGGACTGCGCCCAGGACACCAGGAAAAGACGCAGGTCTGCATGACCCTGTGTGTCAGGAGGGAGCAGCCAAAGCCCAGGAAGGCGGCCTCTGGCTCCCTTCCACCTTCTGAGTCCCAGGTGAGGGCCGAGCATGGGCTCACAGTGGACACTCACACTCTGGAAGGAGGCAGCCTGGGAAATACAGCTGTAGCTTTCTGCCTGCAAAGGACAGGAAATAGTGGGGAAGGGGCCTTGGGTGCTCCTCGGCCACAAGAGGGTTAACCACAACTGGGTTTGTGCCTGGAGAGAGCTCACCGCACCCCCCCAAGGCACACAGCAGGTGCTGAAGGAAGGCGGTTCTGGGGAGGGTTCTGGGGAGGCTCCGGTGGTGGTGACAGCCAGCTCCAGGCCAGGCCCCAGGAGATACAACAGCGAACAAGACAGAGCCCGACCCTGAAGAAGGGCTGACCCTCCAGGGCCAGCAGAGACTGGAATCATCAAGGAATGTGGTTGGTGTAACAGTGTGTCTGTCCTAAAAGCCTGGGGAGCACAGGGAGCTGA
>NW_027398674.1:0-967 GCF_003265705.2 Callorhinus ursinus | reverse complement strand
CCGCGCGACCAGTTGTCCGGGGGACCTCACACGGCCCTTCTTCAAGGGTGACCACACGAGGAACCTGGAGAGGGGGCCGGTCTGGGGGCAGACAGGACTCCCTCCGTCCCCTACTCCCCGCTGCCCCTCGCCCCGCAGAAGGCGCCCTCGCCGGCCCCCCTCGGGTCCAGCGCCCCGGGCTGGATGCGGCAGCGCGGGGCGCCCTCGTGTGGCCGGAAGCGGCGCTGCAGCTCCCCGCCGTCGTCCTCCTCCCGCGCCGGCGCGCTGCTCGCTGAGGAGCTCCGGGCCGAGCCCCGGGCTGAGCTGCCCCCCAGGAGCCCCGCTGCGCCCCCGCCCGCGCCCACTGCTCCCCCGGGGCCGGCGCCCAAGCTGCACGCCCTCCTCTTTCACCCCTGAAGATTTTCTCCCTGTATCTTCCAAGTCAATATTCGTGCCTATCAAAGAGTGTGTATTAGTTATCTAACCCCTTGTAACCGATCACCCCTAAAACGTAGCAGTTTAGAATCGCAAACACTATCTCCCAGACTTTGCGTGGGTAAGGAATTCAGGAGGAACTTAGCTGGCTGGCTCGGGCTCGGGTGTCTCATGCAGCTGCCATGGAGTCTTGGCCAAGACCTTCGTCCTGTGAAAGCTGGGGTGGGCCCACTACCGAGCTCACTGTCAGCTGTCTGTCATGCTCAGGAGCCCTTCCTTCCCTGCCACTGGGGCCTCCCCATAAGGCTGCGAGGAACGTGTTCCCTGGCTTCCCAAAGAGCAAATGCTCCCAAGAAAGAGAGCAAGAGAAACCAAAATAGAAGACATAGTGTCCATTAGAATCTAATCTTGGCAGTGACATACCATCAAGTCTGCCCTATTCTGTTGATCACACAGGCCAATCCCGGGACAATGCAGAAGGAAATGAGAATTCCAGGAGGCAGTGATCCCTGGGGTCCTTCTTAGAGGCCACCTACCACAAACATTTTTTTTT
>NW_027398673.1:9586-10374 GCF_003265705.2 Callorhinus ursinus | reverse complement strand
GTTGGTTGAAAAAGGGAAAAAGAAAAATAAAAAAAAACAGTTAACAAAATTTAACTTTGATGAAATAATGAATCATGGTAAAAAATAGCTATGAATTCTACGTGCAGTATTCCCCTAGCGCTGGAATTCTCCTGTGCTCCTTGATCGGTAAACTTGGTCTTGGCTTGCTGGACTTTCGTTCTAATCTTCTGGGGGAGGGGCCTGTTACTGTGGTTTCCAAATGTCTTTGCCGTAGGCTAAGTTGCCCCACCCTTGTCGGTCCGGGCTAAGGAAGCTGCTCACGTTCGCTCTCAGGAGCTTTTGTTCCCTGCAAGCTCTCGGCAAAGCTTTGGAAGACCAGGGCAAAAATGGTGGCCTCCCAATCTCCACCCGGAGGAGCCGAGAACTCGGGGCCCCGCTCCTCAGTGTGCCCTCAGAGAAAAGCAGTCACTCCCGTCTCCCCGGTCTCCGGCCGCACTCCGTGCTCACCCGGCCTGTGACCGAGCATTGCTATCTTTGGCACCCGACCCCGTGTGGAGTCTCCAAACCCAGCAGATCCCTGCGGTTCATTACCGCGCCACTCCTCCCCGGGAAGGAAGGGGAGTCTCCCCAGCTCTGCCGCTTCTTGGGTCCCTGCTGGAGGAGCAGTGGCCCGACTGGGCCGCGGATCAGAGTTTATGGCCACGCTGAGCTGAGAGCCCGTGCCTCAGCTCCGTCCCTGCAGCCAGCTTCTCCACTCTGATACCTGGGAGCTCTGGCGCACTCAGGCACCCCCGGTCTTTCTCTGACCCCAAGGGTCCTGAGACCAC
>NW_027398673.1:0-9486 GCF_003265705.2 Callorhinus ursinus | reverse complement strand
GTCCTACCTTCCAGTAAGTGGTCGCTTCTCTGTTCAGAGAGTTGATGCTACTCTCCTCTTCGATCTCCTGTTGAGTGCGTAGGTGTTCAGAATGGTTTGATCCCTATTCAGCTGAATTCCTGAGACCAGACGAAATCTAGGTCTCCTACTCTTCCGCCATCTTGCTCTGCCCCCCAATACCACACCATCTGGGTTATCAGAGCTTTATCTTAAAATCAAGTAGTGTGATTCTTCTGACTTTATTCTACTTTTTCATAGTTGTTTTAGCTATTCTATTTCCTTTGCCTTTCCATAAACTTGTTGAATCCGCTAGTTTATATCCAAAAACATCCTGGTGGAATTTTGATTGGATTGTTTTGAATGTATAGATCAATTTAGTGAGAATTGACATCTTCACTATGTGAGTCTACCAGTCCGTGAACACAGTATATCTCTGTACTTACTATTTAAGTCTTGATTACTTTTATCAGCATTCTGTGTTTTCAGCATACAGATCCTGTGCATATCTTATTAGATTTATACCTAAGTATTGCAATTTTGGAGCTATTGAAATTAATTTTGAGAATGCAAACTGGTATAGCACTTGTGGAATAAAATTTCAGACGCATTTAAGAAATGTTAAACAATTCACACCCTCTCCACTCTAACCCAATGTCTGTGTTATTATGTATATCTTATTAGAAAACATTCATATCTACCCAAGGATTCAGGTCAAAGATGTTGTTTTCATTCTATTAGTCATACGATAAAGGGAAAACAACTTGTTTCCACCAGGAAAAAATTGTGTATGTGATTAATTATGGTATACACACACTTTAACATTCCAAGGAATACTTTCAAAAGTGAGGTAGGTCTATATGTGCTGTTATGGGAAGATTCTGCATCCATTTTATTAAGTGACAAAAGCTAGTGGCAGATCAATATGCACAGTAATACGGGTTAGGTTGAATACAAACAATATATTTGTAGAGCATATCTATGAAAAAGCCATAGTCACCTTTAGAATAACACACACTAGGGGCGCCTGTGTGGCTCAGCTGGTTAAGCGTCTGACTCTTGATTTCGGTTCAAGTCATGATCTCAGGGTCCTGAGACCGAGCTCCGAATCGGGCTCTGCATGGAGCCGGCTTGAGGGTCTCTCTCTCTCTCTCTCTCTCTCTCTCTATTTGCCCTTCCCTCCATCACACACTCTTTCTCTCAAAGAAAAGAAAATATTTTAAATTAAAAAAATAAAAATACACACTAGATTGTTAGTCATGGTGACTTCTGAGGAGGAGGCTGAATTGTGGAGGAACTTTGAAAAGGGGATATTGTGACTCATCTGTATTTTTAGAAGTTTTTTTGCAATAGGAAGATATGCACTACTACCTTCTTAAGTAAAATTGCTAGATAAGCCTAACAAATAAAGCGGCTGCATGAAAGTAACTGCTAACTGATGCAACAAACTGTGACATTTGAAGGGCTAACACAACAGAAGTGCATCTTTGTGCACACAAATACAGATACAGTTTGGCAGGGGCCCTCTGCTTTTCCTAGACCCTGGGTCCAGGTTGCTTTCATCTTGTGGCTCCCCTATCTCAACACGGGGTCACCATGTTTGCTGGTGAATCAAGGGAGACAGCATGGAGTGGACGTACTGCCTCGCAAACGCCTGGACGTGAGAAACAATGCTTCTGCTCACATCTCCATGGCAAAGGGTCATCACACAACCCTCCCTAACTACAAGGGGACTGGCAAGGTGGTGTCCCCTGTATTCTGGAAGGAAAGCAAGACACACTATGGATGAACACTACAGTTTCTCCCATGTATTGTTACACAGTAGGGGCTTAACCAAATGCAACTATTATAATTTCTTATGACTGACTTTATTGCTGGGAGGAGTTTCTTTTTTTAAGATTTTTTTTATTTGTCAGTGAGAGAGAGAGAGACAAAGAGATTGCACAAGCAGGGGGAGCAGCGGGCAGAGGGAGAAGCAGGCTCCCCATTGAGCAGGGAGCCTGATGTGGGACTCGAGCCCAGGACCCTGGGATCATGACCTGAGCCAAAGGCAGATGCTTAACTGACTGAGCCACCCAGGCATCCCAGGGGAAGAGTTTTTGAGGTCAGTTTGCCTTGGAATTCTTTGAAATTTTCAAGCACCTCCTGTGTGACAGATACTTTCGAGTACAGGATGACATCTAATTTTCAAACGATTCTGTGATCCCAGCAGGAATGATTCACTTCTTCATTTAGTGACGAGAGGATTACTACAGAGAGTAAGGTTCTATGTTGGGGGAAAGAAGGTGATTCCTAGCTGTTCCATGAGGACCAGTGCTGAGCACGTTAGCAGGCCAGGTTCAAGAGTGAGGCAGAAGAGCACACAGGGGAATACCAGGGAAAGGCTGCTGTAATTTAGGAAAGTGCCAGGTCTGGAAAAAATGCCAGCGCCTGGGCCGTCAGTTTTCAAAGAACTCTGGGTTTCAGGCAAAGAACTCTAGGTTAAAAAAGCCCACAGACAGAACCCAAAACCTGTTTGATTCTCATTGTCACCTTCCTTCCTTAGCAACATAAGCCCCGTCTTGCAGGACTGCAGGAATGCATGTGATATATGGAAAGCACCTTGCACAGTGCCTGGCACATATTGGAACTTTGATGAATGGCAGTGATTTCAAGTGTTGTTTTGATCCCAGGGCCTTCCACTCTCTCCTCTGGGTTATTTTATTTTATTTTATTTTATTGTTACCGAGGTCATGTTAGAGAATGTGCAGCTCAATAGGACATGGAATAGCTAATCAGGCAAAGAGGGTGCTTCATAAGTAAAACTCAATCCATTTTCTAAATCAGAGGATATATGTGAGATATATGAGAATATGTATGGCATTCAGGTGTGAGGAAATTGTCCCAGCTGGACACAATACAAAGCTCCTGGAATGTGAGTCAAAGACCAGCTCCTTCCCTCCCTCCCAGCTGCTCTTCCACCAAACCACTCCTTTCACTCATTTTTCCCCCCACCAAAACCTAGACCTTGCTTACTTATAGCTGTCCAAATTACACTCCAGATAATCAAACTAAAATGACTTTTTAAGCAGTGGGTTCTGGCTTTGCATGGTTAGGACAAGAGTGCCAGTCTAGAGTCTTCTGGGCTCCAATTCAAAGAAACATCACTGTATTTCTTCAGAAATACTTGGAGATGACGGATATAAAACACCTAGTCTGTGCACTGTGTTCAACGGCCTTGGGATGAGAGTGCAGGATATCTTCTTTTCCTGCCCCAGGAGGAGATTTCTCCCTGGTTTGTCCATGATCCAGAAGGAACATCTCAGAGCAATTATCCATTTCAGACTTTGCTCCCACCTCTAAT
The DNA here is from genome assembly GCF_003265705.2 of Callorhinus ursinus. NCBI lineage: Eukaryota > Metazoa > Chordata > Mammalia > Carnivora > Otariidae > Callorhinus > Callorhinus ursinus. The sequence continues at coordinate 6,146 of NW_027398673.1, read as the reverse complement.
GTACCCTGTCTCCAAGTAGGGCCACTGTCACCCCCCAGGTTCACGGTGATCAGCTGCACAGAAGGAAGCACGGTGACCCGACACCCTGAGCCACCCAGGCCAGGGGCACTTCCACTGCAGTGCTTGCCCCGGGAGACGCACTCCCTCACCATTCTTCCACTTCTTCTGCAGGTCTCAGGGCAACTCTCCCCACTTTCCTGCCATGAGTGCAGCTGCTAGACAGTCCCCTAAGTGTGGAACGTGTCCTGCTTTTCCTAATGTCCTCACTGCTCACACACAGGGCCTTCCAGAGAGCAGAGCTCAGCCCATGTCTGGGAATCAAGGAGCCAGTGAGCAGGGCTCCCTCTGTGCTGAGATGTCATTTCTCCTCCTTTCTTGAAGAACTAAGTGAGTGAAGGCGCATGCATCTATGTTAATTTGCAGAATGACAGACGAGAAGGAGTAAGAAGCAAAAATGAATAATCATTTATTTCCGTATTTCCTGACCCCGTCACTTGACTGCTCAATTTTTCCAACTTTCCAACAAATTCCTATGCCAATGCCCTGTGATTTCATTCCAGAACCCAAACAAGGAGGGAAGATCTCCCACCTTATTTCCAGAACATGACAAAACTCTTAAAACTCTTGAACTGGGTAAGTCCAAATGCTGTGGGGTGGATGTCACGCACACATTTACCTGCCGAAGCTGGTTAAAACTTCTACTCCAAGGAACAACATTTGAGAGCTGCCTCAAAAAACCCAAGCTCTGGATGTCAGAGTCATCACAGAGAACAGGCCCCCAGAGAGGCTGGCTCTTCACCCTGCTTTCTTCCTCCAACCCTCCCTGGCCCTGCCTTACTTAGAACTCCCGGGGCTCTCTCTTTTCACACACACACAGGGAAGAACCAAAATGTGACCTCACTTCATGCCCAGCACCCCGCAGGAGAAGCTGCCGACCCCACCAAGCCTGGAAAGGGCCTGGCCGCCACTGGGACTCAGGCCTCCTCTCTCTCATCTCTCACAGCTCCTTCAGACGGGGCCAGGGAGGAAGCCAGCTGCCCGCGCCTGACCCGGAGCACATACTCCAGCACTTGAACCTTGCTGGTTCAGCATGGGCCCTGGGACCCCACGGGAACTCGTAGCAGTCAGGGTCGCTGCCAGGCACCTGCCGGTACTCCAGGTACCCTTCCTGTACCCAGACGTTGCTGAGAGCTCCCTGGGCTCCCCATAGATGATGTGCTCCTGAGTGGCATACAACCCCATGACCCCCAGCGTTTCCCACACCTCCTCCTCGGGGGCACGGTCGCCATGCAGGGGGCTCACCCCCAGGACCAAAACCAGGAGGCCGGTCTTGGGCATGCCATGCTCACCGCTCAGCATCCCATCACAGATGAGGCCCAGGGCATTGACCAGGTTGTAGGAGTGGTCACTGCGGTCCACTTTCTTCACGTCCATGAGAAAGACCAGCCGCATGCACTCAGAGGCTTGGCCCAAGATCCCTGGGAAGTCGTCCTGGTAATCTTTGCTGACGATCTTGAGCATCTCTGCCTGGCGGGTCGGCTGCTTGTTGAGGTATTTGAGGAGCAGGAACTCCACCAGGGCAGCCACTTTCACGTGGAGTTTGTCCTGGAGAGAGGGTTGCGTGACTTCCGGCTCCTCCCAGGTGCTCGAACCCTCCTCATTTAAGCTGCTGGGACCTCCTCTTCCCCAGCCCCCAGGCCTGGGTCTTCCTCCATTAGGTCCTGACCCCCGCTTTTTTAAAGCAGGCCCCCAGCCTCTGTCAGACCAGGATGTGGATGTCCTGACACACCGCCTGTGGACTTGGCACAAACAGGCCTCCCAGGGCGGACAGCAGGGGCAGGCTTCAGTGCGTTGTCCCTGTTCTGGAGTCCAGGTCCCTCCCTGAGCCCTCCATCAATGATCTCAGCATGAGCCGCAGCACCGCTGGTGATGCTGTCTCTGCTGTCTCCAGGCCTGTTCCCTCGGACCAAAACCCTCACTGCCATGAGAGCCACGGGCAAAGACTGTGGACGTCGCATCAGGCTACACAGTCCAGGGATTCCCCGAGATAGGTCCTTCAGGTCCCTTAGCCCTACCCTCTGTTCCCCATTTGGACTCCCTGGATGGCCGGTGCCCTCATTCCTGCTCCTGAGGGCCACTCCTCACAACAAGCGCTCAGTGTCTCTGGGACACAGAGCAGTAGTCAGGACACACCTCATGTCACCGTTGTCTCACCCAGAGGCCTCCCAGGACTGATTCCCTACTGGGTCCAGGGTCCTTCTTTCCTCCCTCTGGTCCTCACCTTGACTCCTGACAGAACCTGGGCCCTCCTGCCCCTGTCCCCACGCTTGTGTGCGCGTGCTTGCCTTTGGCATTTGCACAATGATGGTCGGGAAGGCATCAGAAGCAAGAACCAGCAAACTTCTATCTCTTCAGCTTCTGACCCCTGTTCCTTGCTTCTTCCATTTTTGCGCCTTTCCAACCCATCCTTAGGCCAATGGCCTGTGATTTCGGTCGAGAGCCCAAGCAAGTAGGCAACGTTTCCAGGCTGGTGTCCAGGGCATGACGAAAAACTTTTTCTTAAAGCTATTTATTTATTTGAGAAAGAGAAAGCACACACAGGGGAGAGAGAGAAGCAGAATCTCCACTGAGCGGGGAGCCCCATGTGGGGTGTGATCCCAGGATCCTGAGATCCTGACCTGAGCCGATGGCAGACGCTTAACCAACAGAGGACCCAGGCACCCCAAGAACATGATAAAACTCTTAACTCTTGGACTGGGTAAGAACAAATGCTGCAGAGTGGATGGTACTCACACAATCAGCCCCTGAAGCAGCTGAAACCTTCTATGGCAAGGAACCCCACAGGAGAGCTTCCTCAAGGACACCAAGCTCTGGATGTGGGAGTCATCCCAGGAAACAACCCCCCCACCCGCAGGAGACTCCTTGCCCTGCTTTCTTCTCCCAACCCTCCCTGGCCCTGCACTCCTTAAAACGCCCAGGGTTCTGTCTTCACTGGCACCCACAAACACATACACAGGGAAGAACCAGCAAGCGGCCTCACTTCATGCCCAGCACCCCGCAGGAGAGGCTGCCGAACCCAGCAAAGCCTGGAAAGGGCCTGGCGGACCCCAGAGCTCAGGCCCCCTCTTGCTCATCTCTCACAGTCCCTTCAGACAGGGACAGGGAGGAAGCCAGCTGCCCGCGCCTGACCTGTAGCAAATACTCCAGCATTTGCAAGTTGCTGGTTTCGGCGTGGGCCCTGGAACCCCACGGGACCTCATAGCAGGAAGGTCACTGCCAGGCACCTGCCAGTACTCCACGTACCCTTCCTGCACCCAGACCTTGGTGAGGAGCTCCCTAGGCTCCCTGTAGATGACATGCTCCTGGCCCACATACACCCCCATGACCCCTAGCATTTCCCACACCTCCTCCTCGGGGGCACAGTCGCCATGCAGGAGACTCACCCCCAGGAGCACCACCAGGATGCCAGTCTTGGGCACTCCCTGCTCACCGCTCAGCATCCCATCATAGGTGAGGCCCAGGATGGGGACCAGAATGTAGGAGTGGTCCCTGGGGTCCACTTCCTTCACATCAATACCAAAGACCAGCTGCAAGCACTCGGAGGCCTGGCCCAAGATCACAAGGAAGGCATCCAGGGCATCCTGGCTGACGATCTCCAGCATCTCTGCCTGGCTGGTTGGCTCCTTGATGTGATACTTGAGGAGCAGGAACTCCACCAGCTCGGCCAGCTTCCCCTGGAGTAGGTTTTGGAGCCCCGGCTGGGCTTCTTCGGGCTCCTCGCGGGGGCTGGTGCCCTCCTCATCGGAGCTGCTGGATCCCTGGTCAGGCTGGCTGCAGGCAGTGGCTGCCTGGGCAGTGGGGGAGGGACAGGCACTCAGAGAGCTCTGGGGACGACTCTGGAACCCAGCAGCAGACCCCTTCTTTGAGGGGACCAGAAAGAGGGCAGAGCAGGAGCCCGATGGGGCGGCGGACTGGGAGGAGGCCAAGGTGGAGAAGGAGGAGGGGGTACAGGGGACCTTCTCCTCCCCAGCCCCCAACTGCTGTGCCTCCACCAGGCCCTGGGCCGGGCCTGGGTCTTCCTCCAGCTTCCAGAGCTCACTCCTCTGACCCAGGGGCATGGTGTTTGTGTCAGGCTGAACCTGAAGAAAGAGGGGGGATGGCTCCTCAGGTTGCAGCCCAGGCAGCAGAGACCTGAAGTCCTGGAGCTGACAGTGCGCTGTGTCGGACTTGGGTGCTGAGGGGTCCCCTCTGGGGTGGGACGGGCGAGCCCCTGGCTCCATGCTCAGAGCAAGTACATCACCTTGACCACTGGCACTCACCTGCACCTCCCCTGCTCTGGGACCTTAGAGGCTCTTGCCTCAGACCTAGGCCTCGACTCTGAATTCTGGAAGCCCCTGGAGGAGAAAAGGAGGAGTCACTTCGGGGTGCAGACACAGAGCACAGCCCCCGGCCCCCAGTGGGGCAGGAGGGCTGGGGCGGACTCTGTGAGGTCCCCATCCGTCCAAGCTGGGTGGTCCCCTCCTTGGCCCCTCAGGGGACTGCTATTTCCCCTGGAAGGGCCTGGGCCGCACCCCCGCAGCCTGAGGCCACAGGGTCACAGCAAGACCGCCCAGCCCTGAGACCCCACAGAAGGTAAGCCAGGGGGCCCACTTCTGCCCACGCCTGCCAGAGTTCTAAGGGCTCATCTCAGGATCCCAGGGACGGCCAAGCTCGGGTGCCGTCTGTCCTGGGATGGGCACACCTCTCTGTCTATACCTTGACCCCACGGAAGGCCTGGGAAAACTCCCTGTGTTGACCGGAGGCCACCCTCCTGGTGCCAAGGCCACATCTCTGGGAGACGCCAGAAGGAAAAGTCAGGAGAAATAATTTGGCCCACTGATCGCCCGTCTCCCCATGGCTGGCAGCAGCGGCAGGGTAGGCCTGGGCCCTAAGGATCCTGCTGTTGGAGGCATCCCCTCATTTCTCATTGCGCCCCACCATCAGGGCCAGACCCAGAGCCAGGGCACCTGCCTCCTCTGCTACCCGAGTCCAGACCCTCAGGCCCGGGCCCTCTCCATCCTGAGAGGAAGGATCTGGAGAGGAGGAGGGACTCAGTCTGAGAGGCCCCACCCTGGGTTCCCAGAGCCTCCAGGTATGGGCGGCACAGACTTCTGGGCCATCCTTTCCTGGTCCCGAGGGGTGGGTGGGGAGTCACTCACTCCTCCCTCGGGTGTCCCCACAATGATTTTTGGCAGGAGCAGGGACTCCTGTGTGTCTCCCAGGTGCGCTTCCCCAGATGACCTGACCACGACCTCTCCCAGCATGGTCCTCACCTCCCTGAGAGCTCCGAGAAGAGGGTGAGGAGCCAGCACGTCCTCATCCACGGCCACATCTCCATCCACCTCATCAGCCCCCAGCAAGATCCGAAAGGGCTGGTAGTAGGAACGGGCCCCTCTGTCCTGGGGTGGGGATGCCCTCAGGCCCCCAGGACGCTAATCTTCTTTCTTCCTGCCAGGGCCTGCCCTTCTTCCAGGTCCCCAACGTGAGACAGAAGGCATGTGACCCTCAGACCAAGACCTCAGCTCCCCGAGGACTCCCGCCTTCTGGCCCATGAGACAAGTGAGCATGCGTGCCAGGTTGGGCCCCCGCTGACCGATCCTCCCTGGATCGGGCCCGGCCAGACTCCGGTGCCCTGGCTTCTTTGCTGAGATGGGGTGGAGGGGGTACGGCCAGTCCTCCCCCAGGGTCCTCACCCTGACTCCCAACCGGACCCGTGCCCCGCCACCCCAACCCCCGCACTCCACCCTCACACACACACAGGCCTGCCCCACCCCAGGCCCGCTCCTTCTCACCACAGGCCCTCAGGCTCTAACAGTCAGATGTGGACCCCCAGACAGGAGGCATGGGCTCATCCTCCACAAGGGTCCTCCTCCATGGCCTGTCCGTACTGCGGCCCAGTCAGTCCTCCCTCTGGTCCTCCCCTTCCATCCTGGCAGGACCGGCTCAGCCTGGGCGACCCTGAAGCCTGCTCCTTCCACCCAGACACCAGGCTCTAGGAGACGTGGCTGGGACGTCAGGGCACGCCCTAGGTGACCATCTGGCCCCGGGGCCTCCCGGACCGAATCTGTTCGCTGTGCCCAATGCTGCAGTCCTCCTTCCGGTCCTCG
>NW_027398672.1:0-10379 GCF_003265705.2 Callorhinus ursinus | reverse complement strand
AAAAACTAATGATGTAATATATGGTGATTAACATAACAATAAAAAATTTAAAAAAAAAAGAAAAAAATGAATTAGGCCAACTTTCCCTAAAATCCCCAAAATCTTCTTTTTCCGTGCTTGAAGAAACTTTTCTACATTTAATGTGATTTCTGCTTTCTGTTCCTCCATTAACTCGCTGTTTTCTCTACATATACACCCCGTTGTTTGTAGCCATAGATAATCACTATGCCCCCCAATAAAATTGCATGTGGAAAATTAAGGAAATGCCCTAGAATATAAATACACATCTTTACAATTTTGCAAAAAAAAAAAAAGGTTTGAATGAAATAATTGTCAAAATTCATGAACCTGCATTGGACGGAGTATCTTTTTTTTTTAAGATTTAGTTTATTTATTTATTTGAGAGAGAAGAGTTTGAACAAGTGGTAGAGAGGGGAAGCAGGGAAGGGACAGAATCTCAAGCAGACTCCCAGCTGTGTGTGGAGCCTGACTTGAGACTTGATTTCATGATCCTGAGATCATGACCTGAGCTAAAAACCAAGAGTTGGATGCTTTACTAACAAAGCCACCCTGGAGGGAGTATCTTTTTATCTCCATGAAATATTTACTGATGTGAAAATGTTTATTACTTATGGTTAATACATTCAATTCTGGGTTTAAAAAGTATATTAACCTAAGACATCCTCCTAATGTTGGTATCTCTTTCTGAGGCATGATAAAATATGGCAATTGTAAAAATAATTCATTTCTTCTACACATATTGAAAATACAAAGCAGTCACAATATAATACCATGAACCTACAGAAATTCTTACTGTAGGTGGAGTATGGTTATTGCTAGACAGAAAAGGAACTTTTTACTCAAAATTAAGATTGCCTTACAAATACACATTCTGTTTGTAGGGCACAAAGTTTATCCCACATAATCTTTTTTATAAATACGTTGGCTGTTGCAATAAAAGCAATTTTCACAAGAGACACATAGAAATAGATTTTATTTATAACACTGTCATGTTCTTTTTTATCTCCGACTCTTTAGGATCTCATTCATGGTAGATCTCTTGACATCTCTTAAAACCTTTTACTTTCTGACTATCTAAGAGGTATTTACAGACATACCAAACAAAATCATATTCATTCCACTAATATGACTATGAAATGTTTTTGATACTATTTAACACAGAATACTTAAGAGAATCAGATAAGTTTATATTCAGAAACCTAATTACATTTTATTTTAGTCAGTAATAACAACAGATTCAGGCTATCGTAAAAAATTACCTAATTCTTAAATATTTTCAACATCTTAAGAAAAAATCCTTTTTTTAAAAAGATTTTTATTTATTTATTTATTTGAGACAGAATGAGAGAGAGAGCACATGAGAGGGGGGAGGGTCAGAGGGAGAAGCAGACTCTCTGCCAAGCAGGGAGCCCGATGCAGGACTCGATCCAGGGACTCCTGGATCATGACCTGAGCCAAAGGCAGTCGCTTAACCAACTGAGCCACCCAGGTGCCCAAGAAAAAAATCCTTTAAACAGAACTTTCCATTTCCCTCTGACCTGGCCCAGGGCAACCACTCACTTGTGGTCTCAATGACTTTCTTTATATACAGGTTACACAGATTTAAGTGCCAAATCATCAGGGCATTTTAAATCTTTTGTTTTACTCATTTTTTTTTTTGCAGTTTTCATTTACCAGGTTTTATGTTATTGGCACCAACCTAGTAAGAGTGTGTTTAGAAGAAGGAAATGATTTTATATCAGGGGCTAAATAAAATTATGTATTTATTTCTATAAAAAATTTGTAAAAAGGAGATTTTGTACATCCTATTTTATTGGTCCTGTCTACATAACTTTTATTTTAAGTAGTTTATTTTAACCGAATGAATTTCAAAAGTAAACACTCGAGCTTTAATTGCTAGGAAACAGGCATCTTGTGATGTCACAACTACTCAGGTGGTGGACCATTGTAATGGTCTGAATAGTTTATCTGGGTAGGCCAGCCAAAGCGGCATTTGAAAGCTGCAGTGTTCAAAACCATGCAGATCAGAAACGTAGCTGAAGGAAAACTTATTTGAGATGGCACATGTTTCTTCAGAAATTCAAGATGATTCTCCTAAAGATGGATCGACTGGTTCCGCAGCCGCCATTAGCGCTCCTTTGTGTGATCACACATTCACTGGAGATGTGGACCTGAGGTCTATGATTGAAGAAAATGCTTTTCAGGCCTTGTCAGGAGGATCCTTGATAAAAAGACCACATTACACATTCTGTGTCTCTGAACCAGATGAAGATAATGATTTTCTTTCTCTGACCTTTCCCAGGAAACTTTGGAAAATAGTTGAAAGCGATCAATTCAAGTCAATTCGTTGGGATGAGAAGGGATCTTCTGTAGTGATTGATGAGAAACTCTTCAAGAAAGAAGTTTTGGAGAGAAAGGTTCCTTTTAGAATATTAGAAACTGGAAGTATGAAGAGTTTAGTTCGCCAGCTTAATCTTTATGGATTTAGTAAAATGCAACAGAGATTTCAAAGATCTGCTTCTCTGGCTGACTTTCTGGCAGAGGAAAAAGAAGTTTCTGTTTTAAGCAAGGTATTCAAAAATGTTATGACTTATATACAGAATATATAAGATTTTACCTTGTATAGCAGTAAATAGGTTCCTATGTATAGGTTAAAGTCAGATTTTTAAATTTTTAATATTTTTCAAAAATTGAGGCCAGCTTAGGCATGTCACATTCAGGGTTATAAGTAATTTTGGTAGTATCTTTGACCCTTACCAATGAACTTCAATTTAAATAAGGTCCTGAAGCCAATTAAAGTGCTATTCACTGTTATTTGTAAATATATAGCCCATTTTCATGAACCGTATTTAAACGTTTGTTTCCAGTAAGTACATTTTTAAAAATACTAACATACAAAATATATTATTTGATGACTTTTTGTGATGAAACTAAAGTCAGATTTTATAGGTTATCTTCTCTTATATCTTAGTTGGAAATGTCACTTAGTAACGTTCTCCTTTGGTTTCAGTTACAGTACTATCATAATCCATATTTTAAACGGGGCTGCCCCCATCTTTTAGTAAGAATGAAAAGAAGAGTCGGGATTAAAAATTCTTCTACAGTTTCATTAGTTCAGGATTTCAACAAGAAACCCTGCAGAGCAGGGGATAATGTGGAAAGTCCTAATTCTGGTTTTGTTGCTGAAACTAGTGGAGAAAGGCTATGTTCAAACTCCACCCATGTAAATGTTCCTCTAATAAGGAAGCCGCCTCACAGCCAGGGAATTGCTACTACGACGGCCCCTATGAGAAGTGATTCTCCTGCATCAGCAATGTCAGTTAGACCATCAGAACAAATTGGAATGGAGCCACATGTTACTTTAAACCAGGTGACCACTTTTCACATGCACTCACATAGCAGCTACACTCAAGCAAATGGCCACATTGTGAACTTTGTTACAACTACAACTTCTCCATCTCAGTACCGTATCGTATCTCCCTTACAGAGCAGTTATTTGGGAATGATGGTGGAGCCTTCCACTTTCCCAACTAGATATGCTGATTTGTCAGCCAGTGAGGCTCGTTTTTCTAACCTGCAACCGGCTGGCAACCCATGGTGCACAATGCCAATGATAGGGGGTACTTCTGCTGCCTCACTTTCAAGGACAACTCGTCAACCGTCTCCATCGTATGCACATCATCCTAATTACAACTGATCTGTCAAAGGACTGTCATTATGCAAGATAACAAAGGTTATCATTTGTTAGCAATTGACCACATATTGGCAATTCTCTTACTTGAACAATAAAATTACATGTTCATCTTTATGGTTTCATTATGTTTATATTTTGAAATAGTTCAGGGTAAAAATCTTGATTTTATTTATTGTATTTTTTTGTGATTTGGCAAGAACAGTTGACATACATCCTAAATACATTATATGTATTTAGAAAAGAATGGGAGCAAAGGAAAAGAAGCATTTGGAGTTAAGTAATTTCTGAAATAGTCCAGGATGAATAAAATGAGGGCATAAATTACAATGATGTGGAAGGGGGCGCCCGGGTGGTTCAGTTGTTAAATGTCTGCTTTCGGCTCAGGTTATGATCCCAGGGTCCTGGGATCGAGCCTTGCGTCCATTGCAGACTTGTGTCCAGAAGCAGACTCCCTCTCCCTTTGCCACTCCCCACACTTGTATGTGCTCTGCAATAAATAAAATCTCAAAAAAAAATTGATGTGGAAGAGATACATGTCAATGAAATCTAGAAAAGACAAATACATAGTATTCACTTTAGTATTTTCTCAATTACATTATATTCTCCCAGTTATTTAGAAGAGTCCTTGGATTTTAGTTGGCAAAGATTCTCTTCATTAAAAAATACATTCGTAGTGGAAAGTATAACACTCTCACCAGTTCAGCAACCATTATGTCATCACATGCTGCAGTCATGGACTGCATGTCTCAGAATGTTGTGTAATTTTACAGGTGGTATTATCAAAGGCCTGTTTTGCCCTAGTGATCTCAAAACATTCGATTTGTGCCTTCATTTCCTCCCCTCATTAGCCCACGTTTGATATTTTTTAATGGATACATTTATGTTGCCTTCTGATTCCATCCACAGCCTATTTCAGGCTTAATTCCTTATGCTGTTTCTAATGCCTTTTAAATTCTGAGCCCTGAAATTCAGCATAGTTAACAAGTCTTTAAAGACAACTGTTTACCTAAGCAGGTTCATAAGTTTCTATTCCATTATCCCTTTTGAGTTACATTCAAACTCTTTTTAGCCATGCCAATTCTCATCATACAACTCTTAGGTAGAACCCCTTTACTTTGTCTTGGACATCAGCACAGACTGAGCACAGTTAACTGTCAAATATATTATGTGTGTATATATATATGTATATATATATATGAATGAATGATAATTGAACGTTGGTTTAAGCCAATCAAAATCTGCTTTTTGTTACTGAACATCCCATGTCTTTTACTCTTATCATAATTGGTCTTACTCTTCACTGGAAATTTTCATTCAGGAGTAGCTCATAGTTATGTACACTACAGATAATGAGTTTGACTTAAGAAAACTAGCAGCACTGGTTATCAGTGCATGCACTAATTTCTAGTTTCCAGTTTTTTGGCCATTATGCAAACTTGGGTATTCTGGTTAATGCCACTATAAAGACTTTTTTCCGTTCTGTTTCATCGAATTATAGGATTATTTCTCTGCCTGTCACAATATCTTCTCCATCTTCTGCTTTGACAACTCATTCCCTGAGAGAATTTGCTACATACTTACTAGCTCTGTGTCTATGGCAGTCTCCCAACTAGTGTGCAGTACAATGACAAAATTCATTCCTTTGGCCTCTGAGGTAGCTGGAATCGGGATGAAATACAGACCTGAAAAATCCATTCTTGTCATCCTGCTGCATCAACACATATACTTTTTTGCTTTTGTTTCACTAACTTTTGGAGATGTATCTTGATAGAAGTTGCAGTGGGCGATGTCAAAGAGGTTATTGCCTATGATCTCCTCTAGGGGTCCTCCCTGCCTCTAGGATGCGAATGTTTGTTTCATTCCCCAGATTAGGGAAGTTCTCAGCTACAATTTGCTAAAATACATCTTCTAGTCCTCTCTCTCTCTCCACTCCCTCCGGGATTCCAATTATTCTGACATTGGAATGCTTCATGGTGTCACTTATTTCTCTCATTCTATTTTCATGGATTCTGAGTTGTTTTTCCCTGGCCTCCTCTTTTCCCTTTTTATCTATTATATTGTCTTCCGGGTCGCTTATTCGTTCTTCTGCCTCACTTACCCTAGCTGTTAGAGTATCTAGATTGGATTGGATCTCACTGATAGCATTTTTAAGTTCTGCCAATTCAGTTTTCATTTCTGCCCTTAGAGACTCTATGTTGCCATTAATTGATTTTTCCATTCTAGCTATTGTCTTCACAATTGCTACCATGAATTCCATCTCCGACATTTGGTTATATCTGCATCCATTTGTAAATCTGCACCATAAGTCATAATCTCTGAGTCTTTTCTATTTGAGGGATTCCTCCTCCTAGTCATTCTGTTGATGGATGTTTGAGGGAAAGAAAAGAGTCCAAACTATTGACCAGAACCCAATCAAGATGCACCTGTTTTCTTGGGACCTTAGGGTTGCTGGCCTGTTGTTTTCCCAGCCTGTCTTCTGGGGGAAGAGACTGCCACGCTGTTACTCAGGCAACCCAGTTTGGGCAGAGATTCCTTCCCCCCCTGTGGTGGGGGATGGGCTCAGCGGGAATCAGTTTGGGGGGCTTTTGTTCTCTGGCGGATTTCCCTGGAGGCTTTCTGCGTCTCTTCTGCAAGTCAGAGCAGAAGAGACCATTTCCAACCCTCTGTCTTGGCAGAGAGTCTGCAGTCTGTTCTTCAGTGAGCTCTCCAGGCCACAACATCTCTGTTTCTGTCCCTGCTGCTATAAACTGCAGCGTCCTGGGTTGTGCACCCCTCTGCAGCAGCCCCAGTCCTGCCTCCAGGTCGGAGCATGTCTCTGCCCTTTGTGCTTCTAAAACCGCCAGCCGCTCCTAGTTGCCACGGGAGACCCCGTCGCTCTGGGTTTCCCCCTGTGGCTGCCCTAAAGTACTTTTCCCAATGCTACTGGTCTGTGAGTCTCTGCCCCGTCCCCAGTGCGTGAGGCTGTCACTCACCGGCAGTGTAGGATCCAAACAGCCAGGCACCTTCCCACTGCCATTTATCCTCTGATATCTGCCCACGGAATCAGGGCTCCCCGCTTGGTACCTCAACGCCAATGGCCTCTGGTGTTCTGTTCTTAGAGACCCAGAACTTCTTACATCTTAGGCTGGTTTCGTGGGTGCTCACATGGTCTGCTAGATATCCAGCTCAATTCCGGGGACCAGTTGAAATAGGGTCCCCTACTCCTCTGCCATCTTTCCTCTCCTATCAAGCGCTGACTCTTGATCTCAACTCAGGTCTTGATCTCAAAGTCCTGAGTTTAAGCCCTAGAGTGAATCTCTTATAGAAAGCATGAAAATGGATGATGGTTTTTCCATTATTACAAATAGTGTCTTTACTTAAATAGTCTAATTCATGTACATTTATTTTATTTTATTTTATTTATTTAGTTAGTTAGTTTTTAATGTTCTTTTTATTAACTCAAACCCAAGCACCAGCCAGAGAGTGTATATCTTCTCTCCATATAGTCACACACATTAATTATTATATTAATTTCATCTTTTGAAGGAATATCTCCTCAGGGTCTACTCCAGAGACCTCTAACGTATTATATCTTTAATGGCCACTCTCGGACTTGGTATAGAAATATGATCTTGAGGTCTCTATCATTACCTTGGGGATTGCTTTTGCCTATGAACTCACTTCTCTTTTCCAGTTCCTGATTTGATGTCTTCCTCCTTCCTTCTCCAAAACTGCTTTGTATTGTTGAGCATTCTTCAGTAACTTCCCAGAAAAGGGTGCACGAGTGGTAATTTTTTTGAAACTTTGAATGAACATATCTTTGTTCTGTTGATGGTTTGGCTGGTTATAGAATTCTAAATATTTTGAAATTTATTAATGATGTGGCTTTGGATAGACATATTTTCACCTGTAGTTGGGGTACTGCTTGGAACCTTTCAATGTGAAAAATTACGTTCTGGGACATTAAAAAATATATACTTTGATGATTTCCTTCTCTTTATTTTCTCTCTTTTTTTTCGGGAACTTTTAGCATTATGTTGAAATTTCTGGATTGGTACCCTAATTTTCTAATCTCTTGTCTCTCTTTGTGTTTTTGCTTTACCTCCTGGGAGTTTTTCTTAATTTAATCTTCCAAATTTTCTGTCTAGTTTTTCCACTTTTGACCATGCTTTTAATTTCCAAAAGCTATTTTTATTTTTTAAATGATTCTAATATACCACAACTTCTTTATCCATTTATCTGTTGATGGACACTTCGATTGTTTCAACATCTTGGCTATTGTAAATAAATGATACTGCTGTGAACATCTCTTTGACATAGGGTTTTAGTTTCCTTTGGATATATTCACAGAAGTGGAATTCCTGCATCATATGGTAGTTCTATTTTTATATTTTTGAGGAAACTCTATATTGTTTTCCATAGTAGCTTCACCAATTTACATTCCCATCAACATTCCACAGGGTTCTATTTTCTACACTTTCTCTGCAGCAATTATGTCTTGTTTTTTTGATGATGGCCATCATATTAGATATGAAGTGATGTCTCGTTCTAGGTGTGAATGACATTTCCCTTATCATAAGTGATGTAGAGCACCTTTTCATGTACCTGTTGGTTATCTGCATATCTTCTTTTTTTTTCCTTCAATTTTTTATTGTTATGTTAATCACCATACATTACATCAAGTTTTTAATGCAGTGTTCCATGATTCATTGTTTGTGCATAACACACAGTGCCATACACAGAACATGCACTCTTCAATACCCATCACCAGGCTACCCATCCCCCAACGCCCCTCCCCTCTAGAACCCCCAGTTTGTTTTTCAGAGTCCGTCTTCTCTCATGGTTCATATCCCCTCCAATTTACCCCCCTTCATTCTTCCCCTCCTGCTATCTTCTTCTTTTTTTAAAATTTTTTATTCTTATGTTAATCACCATATATTACACCATGAGTTTTTGATGTAGTGTTCCATGATTCATTGTTTGTGCATAACACCCACTGCTCCATGCAGAATGTGCCCTCTTTAATACCCATCACCAGGCTAACCCATCCCCCCACCCCTCTCCCTCTAGAACCCTCAGTTTGTCTTTCAGAGTCCATCGTCTCTCATTGTTCATCTCCCCCTCCGACTTACTCCCCTTCATTCTTCCCCTCCTGCTATCTTCTTCTTCTTTTTTTTCTTAACATATGTTGCATTATTTGTTTCACAAGTACAGATCTGTGATTCAACAGTCTTGCACAATTCACAGTGCTCACCATAGTACATACCCTTCCCAATGTCTATCACCCAGCCACCCCATCCCTCCCACCCCCCACAACTCCAGCAACCCTCAGTTTGTTTTCTGAGATTAAGAATTCCTCATATGAGTGAAGTCATATGATACATGTCTTTCTCTGATTCAATTATTTCTCTCAGCATAACACGCTCCAGATCCATCCACGTCATTGCAAATGGCAAGATCTCATTCCTTTTGATGACTGCATAATATTCCATTGTGTATATATACCACTGCTTCTTTATCCATTCATCTGTCAATGGACGACTTGGCTCTTTCCACAGTTTGGCTATTGTGGACATTGCTGCTATAAACATTGTACTGCACATACCCCTTCAGAGCACTACATTTGTATCTTTGGGGTAAATACCCAGTAGGGAAATTGCTGGATTGTATGGTAGCTCTATTTTCAACTTTTTGATGAACCTCCATACTGTTTTCCAGAGTGGCTGCACCAGCTTGCATTCCCACCAACAGTGTAGGAGGGTTCCCCTTTCTCCGCAGCCCGCCAACATCTGTCGTTCCCTGACTTGTTAATTTTAGCTATTCTGACTGGTGTGAGGGGGTATCTCATTGAGGTTTGGATTTGGATTTCCCCGATGCCGAGGGATGCTGAGCACTTTTTCATCTGTCTGTTGGCCATTTGGATGTCTTCTTTGGAAAAATGTCTGTTCATGTCTTCTGCCCATTTCTTGATTGGATTATTTGTTCTTTGGGTGTTGAGTTGGATAAGTTCTTTATAAATTTTGGATACTAGCCCTTTATCTGATTTGTCATTTACAAATATTTTCTCCCATTCTGTCGGTTGTCTTTTGGTTTTGTGGACTCTTCCTTTTCCTGTGCAAAAGCTTTTTATCTTGATGAAATCCCAATAGTTCATTTTTGCCCTGGCTTCCCTTGCCTTTGGTGATGTTTCTAGGAAGAAGTTGCTGCAGCTGAGGTCAAAGAGGTTGCTGTCTGTGTCTTCCTTTCGGATTTTGATGGACTCCTGTCTCACATTTAGGTCTTTCAACCATTTTGAGTCTATTTTTGTGTGGGGTGTAAGGAATTGGTCCAGTTTCAATCCTCTGCATGTGGCTGTCCAATTTTCCCAACACCATTTGTGGAAGGGACTGTCTTTTTCCCACTGGACATTCTATCCTGCTTTGTCAAAGATTAGTTGACCATAGAGTTGAGGGTCCATTTCTGCATTCTCTATTCTCTTCCATTGATCTTTCTTCCAGGTTATCTAATTTGGTGGCGTAGAGTTGCTCATAATATGTTCTTACAATTGTATTTCTTTGGTGTTGGTTGTGATCTCTCCTCTTTCATTCATGATTTTGTTGATTTGGGTCATTTCTCTTTTCTTTTTGATAAGTCTGGCCAGGGGTTTATCAATCTTGTTAATTCTTTCAAAGAACCAGCTCCTAGT
>NW_027398671.1:8598-10382 GCF_003265705.2 Callorhinus ursinus | reverse complement strand
ATTGATTGGTAAACTTGGTCTTGGCTGACTGTTCTTGCTGATCTTCTAGGGGAGGGGCCTGTTGCTGTGGTTCTCAAATGTCTTTGCCGGAGGCGGAATTGCCCCACCCTTTCGGGGTGGGCTAAGTAATCTGCTCAGGTCTGCTCTCGGAAGCTTTTGTTCCCTCAAGCTTTCCAGACAGCCTTAGAGGATGAGTGTGAAAATGGCGGCCTCCCAATGTCTGCCCTAGAGGAGCCAAGAATTCGGGGGTGAGCCCCCAGAGAAAAGTAGTCAATCACTCCCATCTCCTCGGTCTCTGGCCGCACTCCATGCTCACCCAGCCTGTGACTGAGGGTTTCTATCTCTGGCACCCGACCCCATGTGGAGTCTCCAAACCCAGAAGATTCCTGCAGTGTGCTCCTCTGCCACTCCTCCTGGGGGAGGAAGGGGAGTCTCCCTGGATCTGCTGCTTGTTGGGTCCCTGCTGGAAGAGCAGTGGCTCAAGTGTGCCACGGATCATGGTTTATGGCAACCCCGAGCTGAGAGCCCACACCTTGGCTCCGTCACTGCAGCCGGCATCCCTGCTCCAATACCTGGGAGCTCTGGTGCACTCTCGCACCCCCAGTCTTTCTGTGACCCTGAGGGTCCTGAGACCATACTCTCCCGTGAGGGTTCCACCCCCCGCTTAGCCACTGGAGCATCTCCCTCAGTGGAGCCGACTTCCAAAAGTTCCGATTTTGTGCTCCTCTGCTCTATCACTTGCCAGTAGCAGCTGAGGGAGGCCCCCTCCCCCGCCACCTATCCTCCCGAATATCGCCTTGGATTCACTTCTCTGCACGTCCTACCTTCCAGAAAGTGGTCGTTTTTCTGTTCAAGAGAATTGCTGCTGTTCTTTTCTTCGATCTCCTGTTGAGTTTGTAGTTGTTCAGAATGGTTTGATCCCTATCTAGCTGAATTCCTGGGACCAGATGAAATTTAGGTCTCCTACTCCTCCACCATATTGCTCCTCCTCTGGAATTGTTTTAATTTGCTTTTTGGATTATTCATCGGTATTATATAGAAATACAACTTATTTCCCTTTGCTAATGTGAATCCTAAAACCACAGAACTCATGTATTAGGTCTAATATTGTGTGTGTGTGTATTATTTAGAGTTTTCTACATATAAGATCCTGTCATTGAATAGAGATCACTTTGCCTCTTTCTTTCCTAATTAAGTGTCTTTTGTTCTTGCCTAAATGTTCTGACTACAACTTCTAGTACAACTCTGAATTAAAATGGCAGCAGCAAGTATTTATCATCCTTTACTTATCCCTGAACTAAGGAAGAAAGTGTTCAGTCTTTCATTATTGAGTGATATGAGTTGAATTATATCCCCTAAAACAAAACAAAACAACAGTATGTTTAGGTTCTGACACCCAGAGCCTCACAGTGTGACCTTATTTGAAAATAGGGTTGTTGCAGATGTAATTAGTTAAGATGTTGTCATACTAGAGTAGGGTAGATCCCTAACCAAATATTACAATGTTCTTATCAGAAGAGAATCATGTAAAGAAAGACACTCAAGAAGAACACCATGTGGTGACAAAGGCAGCTGCAAGCCAAAGAAAGCCAAGGATTGACAACTACCATCAGAAGCTAGTTAGAGGCAAAAAACAATTCTACTCCGAATCTTAGAACATAGCCCTGCGAACACCTTAATTTTGGACTTCTAGCTTCCAGAGCTGTGAAAGAATCAATTCCTCTCATTTTAGCCACCCAGATTGTGGTACTTTCTTATAGTAGCCTTGGAAACTTATACACATA
>NW_027398671.1:8291-8498 GCF_003265705.2 Callorhinus ursinus | reverse complement strand
TCTCCTACTCTCATTCCTTTGGACTTTGACTGCAATTGAACCATTGGCTTTCCTGGATGTAAAGCTTGCTGACTCACCCTGGAGATCTTGAGATTTGTCAGCCTCCAAAATCCTGTAAACCAATTCCTTATAATAAATCTTTGTATGAATATATATATTCAGAAAGGGGTAATAGAAGAAGGAAGTAACTAGTATCTATGATCAGAA
>NW_027398671.1:0-8191 GCF_003265705.2 Callorhinus ursinus | reverse complement strand
TAGGGCGCCTGGGTGGCTCAGTTGGTTAAGCGACTGCCTTCGGCTCAAGTCATGATCCTGGAGTCCCGGGATCGAGTCCCACATCGGGCTCCCCGCTCAGTGGGGAGTCTGCTTCTCCCTCTGACCCTCCCCCTTCTCATGCTCTCTCTCTCTCTCATTCTCTCTCTCAAATAAATAAATAAAATCTTAAAAAAAAGAAACAAGGTCTATTAATACATATATAGATAGGTAGACTGACAGGAGATATATATATATTACATATGCCCATCTATCAATTGAGAGATTAGAGATTATTTTTGATTCTTTACCTCTCCCATTTCCCTACTAATATGTGTTAACAATAGTTAACATTATATCTCAGTATTTAAGTTATAACATGTCAGGAGGGGAAGTGTGACTGCTAGAAGAGGAAATCATCCAAAGATAGATAAACCGGGTTTTGGGGTATCTTGTTTGGAGAGTGCCAGAGTGTTTGCGACTATATAAAAGCAGGGATTGTTGTGTAATGTTAAAAAGAAGCATGACTTTGCTATTGCCTTTTTGGGGAAAATATAGTTAAAGAGGTATATGTGGATATCAAATTGACAGGGGATAAGCTGAGTTGGACTGCCTATTGTCAACTTCATTATGTTGGGAACTACATTTCCCAGACTCTCCTTTGCTCTATGGTTTCAAGTTGGAGTTGGCAAAAGTTGTAGTTGTGTGAGTTTGGGCAGGTATAGAAAAAGCAGCATCTTTGTGTTCTGAACATTGTTGGTTGGAGGCAAAGTTTCCAGAGGATTCCAGTTTTTCCTTGCTTCTGCCCTCTCCACAATCATTTCTCTCTTGTTGAGTTCCAGCCCTACGTATCCACAGTGACCTTAGGCCCCCACCACACACTTAGCTGAAAACTCAAATGTAGTAACCATGTAGAGCTACCCACCTGCCATCAACATCAACCTACCTTCATGGTCCCACTTCTAGCAAGAGATGTGCCCATTCTTCCAAATTTTCTTGCTCACCTTGGTTAGTGAATTTTTCCTGATCTTTCAACAGTTCTTTTTATGGCTTTATTTCTCTAGTTCCTCCTATATTTGTTTAACTTCTAATTTCTATGATAAATTCCTTATTCCATACACATAGTAGTACTGACTAAATCCTGATACATGGAGAGAACAAATAGACTTGAAGTCCAAATCTGTGGAAATGAAGATTAAGAACATTAAAAAAGAATATGACTTAAGGGAAAACACTACACAATTAATCAAATAGACATTATGGATGAAAATCTTCAATTAACTCCAATTAAAGTAGATGAATATGACATGGAAAATATGAAATATGAGTAAAGCTGAACACTATAATGAACTTGGAAAATGTCTTGAGATGGGGCTTATATTTCACTCCATCTAATTCAATGCTATTCAAACTTAAAGAAGACAGTGTTTAGGAAAACTTTTCAATTACCAACTAACAGGTCACAGGGACACAGTTCTGAAAGAATCTGTTCAATATTTCTTAAATCTGTCTTTAATCCTGAATATATTGCTAAAAAAGTATTACTGTTGAACTCTAGCTAATATGTGAAACAAATGAATTTATTAAATGTTTTTGAGGAAATATGAGTTGATACATGCAATGTTTTAATATTTATATATAACTATTAAGAATTTAAAGAATATTGGGTCAGTCTTTTTTTATTAACACAGGGACATTCTGTTTAGCTGTGGCTCAATATTTTTAACTAAGATGAGCAGCACAAAAATTTTTTTCCTTCATTTTTTTCGTTATGCTTAGGTCCAGAGTTTTGATGGCAGTTTTCAAATTTTGTCAGGGGCTATTCATTTGGTGGCATAAAGAAAAGGTCTCCAACACCATGAAAAACAGCAAGAGATATTATTAGAAAGGCTTCCAAGGGTTCAAAAATCAAGAAGATACAGTATTTTCTTTTCAGGAACTCAGATTATACAGGGAAAGATATACAAAGATGAGTAACTGACAACTGCTCTAAAATACCCAGATGAATCTTCACACATATTTTTTTAATAATCCAGAATTTTAAAAAAAGAATAAAAAGTACCAATAGCTACTTAGCCTGACAGCTTTTTTGTGGCCAGCCTGAAACCCAATTTGCAGATTTTTTGTTTCTATCCAGATATTCTTAGGGCTCACTTACTCAGCAATAATCTCCATATCTCATGGCAATTATTATTTTTTAAGGAATATTTGCTTTTCTGTTTCTGTTACCTTGCTGAACAAAGAGAGGGAAACCAACATGAGGAAACTTTTCATGCCAGCTTGAGGCTATTTGTATTATGTATTAAAAGTTGTGTTCAATATTAGGGAGCTCCTTCAATAATTAAGTAACAGTTTAATAGCAGTGAACTACACTAGAAACAAGTAACAAGACTTTTCAAATCACCCAGGAGTGAATAGGATTTTAATCGTTACCCTTTGTTGTGAAGAGAAAATAATATGTTTAATGGAAATTGTATTCACCATATTGAAGAATTAATGCAAAGAATCGATTTTCAGTTATTAGCCATTCAGTTCTGCTTTGGAATATAACCAGTTTCAGAAAAAGTATATTGCTTTGCATAGAGAGTTATCATGAAACTTGTCCCTGAAATATTCTTTATACATGTTCAAAGCACACATTACAACATTCCTTCTACATTTGAATGTCTACTAACAATACACCCATGTGCAATACAGGTTTTTAATAAAGAATACCAAAATGGCCTTATCAAAGAAATTTTGCATACAAAGATGTCAGTGGAAAAGTAGTCATCTTCATTAAGCTTCAATAAACCCACTTTAAGAGACTAAAGTTGAGGGCAAAAATTCTTTGTACAGTAGTTCCCATTCCTAATAAATGTTTCCTGAAATACCACCACCTTACTAATGAGCATGAATGATATTTTGTGATCTGATAGTAAACTGGATTGAAAATACACTCGTAAGACATGTTGATTTTTCAACAAAAAATGTACTGATCTAGCCTCTGAAAATTAAAATATATGTAAGTTCTTTGTATTCAAGGAAATGGAGGAGTAAGTAGTAAGTTTCAAAGTAGATACTAAAGTTCTAAAATGTAGCAACTAAATCTTTATGAGAAGTTGGGGCAAGTTTCCCAGGATAGAAGGCCCTTATAGACGCCACAGTCACCGGGAAGAGGACGTATAGCATTTCAGGAAGAGAAGATGTATAAAAACATGTGTGATAGAGATTATTAAGTGCCCTCCAGTATCCACTCCCACTTCTTTCTTCTCAAAATTGTTCTCCAATTATTTTTTTTCTTCTAGCAGCCATGTTACATCTGTGGCTTCAAAAGTCCTTTTTTGTTGCTGTTCTCCAATATTTTTATCTGGCTAGATGTGGCCACGTGACTATGTTTGAGACAATAGCAGGCAAGCAGAAGTCATGTTTGCATCTTCCAGCTCATATCCTTTTTTTAAAAGTTACTTATTCTTTACTTCTTCTATTTCCTCCTTTCTATATTCAAATGCAGACAATGTGATATTGAATTAGCTTTAACCATGAAGATGAGGGTTCTACCCTAGGAAACAATGGAAACCTGGTTCCTGTCCACTCTGGATTATCTGTCTAAATTTATACTCTCGTGTGATAGAGAAGTAAAATTTTACTTCATGAGAGCTATTGTATTTACCATTCTTCTTGTAATAGTAGCTTAGGCTCGACTCTAACCAAGATATTACAAAAGCATGCTTATGGTACATTTAGAAAGGCTTGAGACTCAGATATAAAGAAGACAGTGATATGGACTAAGTCTGGAAAAAATGTACATTACTAGGTTTTGAAGACACTCATGGGAAGACATGTGCACTATCATAAAGATGCAATTATGAGTCATCAGATTTTTAAGCAGGCTGGTATTATGATCGGTTTAGTGTACATACGTAGCATTTACATCATTATAATCATCCAATTTCTGGGAAGAACATCTCAATTCTCTTTGGGGGAATCACTTCTACCCCTAGAATCCATGGGGTGGTAAATCAAGGTGAGTCAAGTCATGTGATGAGCATATGACTTAATTTAGGCAGCCAGATTCTATCTCCCCAAACTTTAAATCTGACTGGATTATATAAGAATGGAAACATTAAATGACTGTTTGTTAATTCATTAAATGTTTGTCAATTTGCTAAGCCTCTACTCTGTGTCAGGTGCTAGAGATTGGAATCAATGTACAAAAGATTTAAAAAACCCTACCCTCACAGAGTATATGCTCTGCAAATATTCACATGTACTGAATAATTTTAGCAATACCACCCAGAAGGATCTGATTATTTCCTGTTCATGTACACTAGTGTTATCCTGGTTCTTATATTTTTCTTAGACTTTTTTTCCCCTCAAACTTTCTATCAATTCTGTGAGCTAAAGAAAATTTTGCCAAATTTTCCATATTTCAAGTTAACCAGAGCCAGTGTCTACTGATCCATAACACTCAATACAGAATTGAGTCAAAAAATAATGCTTTGATTCAATTCACTTAAACAGACTTTTGTTATGTATCTGCTGTGTAATAGTCACTATGCCTTGTTTGGGGTAAAAATAAACAAGGCGCTATACTTCCTCTGGTAAATTGAATCACTGGAACCAAATGTCACCACATGCTACATCCACATCCTTACCACAACTTTATCATTGTTAGGATACTTGTCTCTTGACATTGAACTTGCACTTATAAGAGTGCAGTAGTTTCAAACCTAAGACTTAAGAAACCTCATGGGTTTCTGCTTGCTTTCTTGTGCTTCTGCCATCACAATGCAAAGAACACAATGCAAAGAACCAGCTAGATTGCTAATTCTGTAGGAAATGAAATGTGGAGAAGTCCCAGCTCAACCCACATGTAGAAGAGAGAGAATAAATTACTGTCTTACAGGTGGTTTGCTCTTTAGGTTTAACATGGAAATTTTAAAACTCTCCTTTTCCCTTTCCTTTTATAGACGGTTGGAGAGACAGGCACACTATCATACCATTTCTGTTTATCTTTGTGATACACACTGCCTTTGAGTAATTTCAACTGTTTCCCTTAATGTTGGCTCACAGTAAAATTCCCTTATGTCAGTATAAGATTAATTGATCACTGGAATGTATTATTTTATACAGTGGCTGTGGTCTAAATAAAATCTCCACACAAAATTTCTAGAAAGCGTGTACTAAGAAAGCTCATTAATTGTCAAAGGTGAATAAATTGCTCCAAACTTTAAAGTGTACATTTTACTTAAAACATACAAAGTATAATCTCCAAGGGTATATTTAGCTCTAAAATATTTTCATTACCCCAAAGGAAAACCTGTACTCAATAAGTAGTCATTTCCCTTTTCCTTCTATCCTCAGCCCCAGGAATTATTAGTCTGTTTTCTGTCTCTATGAATTTACCTATCTGGATCTTTCATATAAGTGGAATTATATAATATTGTGTCTAATTTCCCTCACTTAGCATAATGTTTTTGAGATTCATGCATGTTGTAGTAAGTATTTCATTCCTTTTTTTATGTCTGATTAATATTACAGTACATGGATACACTACATTTGGTTTATCCATCAGTTGATGAATGCTTGGGCTGTTTCCACCTAGGGCTGCTATTCTTAGTGTACAAGCATTTGTTTGAATACACACTTTTAATTATTTGGGTTATACACCTAGGAGTGAACATCTTGTGTCAAATGGTCATTCTATATTTAACTTGTTGGGAAACCAACAAATTTCTACAGTAGCTACACCATTTCACATTCTCATCAGCAATGTAAAAGAAGTCAAATGTCTCCACATCTTTGCCAACATTATTTTCCTTCCTTTAAAAAAATTCAGCCTACTTAGTTAGTATGAAGTGATATCTCATTGTGATTTTGATTTGCATTTTCTTAATAATTCTCTGAGCATCTTTTCATGTTTTTTCACCATTTGTATATTTATTTGCAGAAACCTTTATTTAAGGCCTTTGCCTAGTTTTTAACTGAGTTGTCTTTTTGTTGTTCAGCTGTAAGAGTACTTTACATTATTCAGTGACTAGATCCTTACCAGCTATATGATTTGCAAATTGTTTATTCCATTCCATGGGTTGTGTTCTCACTCTTTCCATAGTATCTTCTGATGAACCAAAATTTTTAACTTTGAAGAGCTCCAAATTATTTCTTCTTCAACATGTTGCTATGTTTTTGATGTTATATCTAAGAAACCATTGCTATATCCAGGGTTTTAGAGGGGAAGGGGATGGGGGAATGGCTTACCCTGGTGATGGGTATTAAGGAGGGCACGTATTGAATGGAGCACTGGGTGTTATATGCAAACAATGAATCATTGAACACTACATCAAAAACTAATGATTTAATGTATGGTGACTAACATAATAAAATTAAAAAAAAATAAAGTTTACCCGTATGGTTTTTTTCTAAGAGTTTTATCGAAAATAACTACCAGTTTAGGTCTATTTTTCTATTTTGAGGTAGTTTCTTTCTGTGGTGTAAGGGAAGGGTCCAACTTCATTATTTTGCATTTGGATATTCACTTCTCCCAATACAATTTGTTAAAAAGACTGTCCTTACCCCATTGAATAGTCTTGGTATCCCTGTCTGAATCAATTGGCCATAATTGCATAAACTTAATTCTGGACTCTAAATTTTATTCCATTGGTGTATATTTTAATCCTTATGATGATGCTACACTTTTTATTTACTAGAACTTTGTAGTAAATTTTCAGATTGGAAGAGTGAGTACTCCAACTTTGTTGATGTTGTTGACATCTTTTTTTTTTTTCTAAGATTGTTTTGACTTCAGGGTATCTTACAATTCCATATTAACTTTAGTATTGGAATTTTTATTTCTGCAAAAAAAAAAGCCTTTGGGATTTTGATAGGGATTGCACTGAATCTGAAAATCACTTTGGGGAGCATTGCCATCTTTATAATAATTAAGTCTTACAATTCGTGAGCAAAGAATATCTTCCCATTTATTTAGATCTTTAATTTTTTTGTAGTTTTCAGTGTATAAGTCTTGCATCTCCTTGGTTAAATTTATTTTTTAACACTACAGTAAATGGAATTTTTTGTTTTGTTTTGTTTTTTAAATTTACCAGTTTATTTATAAAGGACACAAATGAACAGCCAAATGGACATAGAGTGATGTCTGGAAGGGTCCCAAGCATAGGAATCTCTGTCCCCATATAGTTGGGGTGTGCCACCCTCCTGCCACATGGATGTGGTCACCAACTCAGAAGTTCTCAGAACCTCATTGTTTAGGGGTTTTTATGGAAGTTTCATTACATGGGTATGATTGATGGAATCACTGACTATTGGTGATTAACTCAATCTCCAGCTCAACTCCCTTCCCTGGGGAAAGGGATGGGGCCAACAGTTCCAAGCTTCTAACAAGGCTTGGTTTTTCTGGTGACCAGTTCCCATCATGAAGCTATCCTGAGTCCTGCTAAGAGTCCCTTCATTAGAATGAAAGAGGCTCTTATTACCCCTATCACTCAGGAAATTTCAAAGGTTTTAGAAGGTTTGTGCCAGAAAGAGGGGACAAAATCAAAATATCTTTCTATAACCCAATATCAGATTAAGTTTTTTGAATGTTTGGATAAATTGGGTTTGCTATGAATTGTTTTATTATGTTAAACAACATACATTACATCATTACTTTTGATGTAGGGTCCCATGATTCATTGTTTGTGCATAACACCCAGTGTTCCATTCAGCACATGCCCTCTTTAAAACCAATCACCAGGCTAACACATTCCCCACCCCCTTCCCCTCTAGAACCCTCAGTTTGTTTCTCAGAGTCCACAGTCTCTCATAATTTGTCTTCCCCTCTGATTTCCCCCGCTTCATTTTTCCGTTCCTGCTAGCCTTTTTTTTTTTTTTAACATATATTATTTGTTTCAGATGTACAGTTCTGTAATTCAACAGTCTTACACAATTCACAACGCTCACCATAGCACATACCCTCCCCAATGTCTATCACCCAGCCACCCCACCCTCCCACCCCCACCACTCCAGCAACCCTCAGTTTATTTCCAGAGATTAAGAATTCCTCATATCAGTGAGATCATATGATACAGGTCTTTCTCTGATTGACTTATTTCGCTCAGCATACTACCCTCGAGTTCCATCCACGTCATTAAAAATGGCAAGATTACATTCCTTTTGATGGTTACATAATATTCCATTGTATATATATAACCATCTT
>NW_027398670.1:0-10389 GCF_003265705.2 Callorhinus ursinus | reverse complement strand
GTGGTGGTGGTGATGATGGTGGTGGTGGTGGTGGTGGTGGTGGTGGTGGTGGTGTGAGCAGCAGCAGGGGAAGCAACAGAGGAGTAATCATATAAGTAAACACCTACACAGCACTTATATGCACCAGACACTATTCTAAAAACCTCACCTGGACTAAATCAGCCAACTGATACCCTAACACCTGAGGTAGGTGCTATCATTGCCCCAACTGATAAATGAAAAACTGAGGCACAGTGAGGCCAAGTCACTTTCCCAAGGTCACACGGGAAGTGGTGATGCACACACTTAGAGAAGGCTCTTGGTTCTGGAATCAGTGGACTCAGAAACTACACTCTAAACAAATAAGCAAGTATTCTTGGTGACAAATATGTGAAGCAAATGAAAGAGGGCGATGAGAGCGTGACAGGAGGTCAGGGAAGGCCTCCCTGAGGAGGTGACACAAGTTGAGACTGGAAGGACGGGGAACAGTATTCAGGCAAGCAGAACAGCAAGTGCAAAGGCCCTGAGGTAGACGTGAGCTTGCTGTGTTCAAGAAAGAGCAGGAAAGTCAGAGGGGCTGCAGCAGAATCTGCAGAGGGATAGCGGGCCCTTGAATCAAGGAGGCAAGCAGGGGCTATGCCATGCAGGGCCCTGCAGGCCATGGGACACAGCGTGGTGCTTTCATATGTGGATGAGAAAACCCTGGAGCCCTTGCAGGGAAGGACTTCACTCATTCCACCATCGTGCAGTCTGGGATGCCACGTCTGGAACATGGAGGGAAGTAGGGGGTCTCTGGGGTGCCCTGGGGGACAGACGCTGCTCTCCAGCGCTTATAAACAAACTTTGTACAGTGAGTGAGAGCCTTGTCTGACATTATCATGTTTTGAAAGATCACTTTTTTTTTATTTTATTTATTCATTTGAGACACAGAGATAGAGAGAGAGCATGAGCGGTGGGAGCGGCAGAGGGAGAGGGAGAAGCAGACTCCCCACTGAGCCAGGAGCCCGATGCGGGCTCGATCCCAGGACCCTGGGATCATGATCTGAGCCGAAGGCAGATGCTCAACCGTCTGAGCCACCCAGGAGACCCAAAAGATCACTTTTAACCCATTCCAAAAACATCACTCCCTGACCCGTCCCAGCACACTAATTTGCAATTTGAGGAAAATGTGTTCCTTTGAGTAGGTTACCAAAAGCCCGGGGTTGGGAAATTAGATTCAGTTCACGTTTCTACAGAATTGTCTCCATGCAGGACTCAGTGGCACCACGGAAGCCGTGTTCCCTTCCCAGGTCCCCAGGAGACTTTGTGCAGAATCTATAAAGAGGAAGCTTTGCCCACACGGAATCGTCCCGGGCTTCTTGGAGGCCCGAGTCAGCCAGCACCTCTGCAGGCAGGACCAGCAGCCTCAAGAGGTGCCGGCTTTGTTGTCACGGGCGGGCGAGGCAGCAACCAAACGTCCCGACCCTGGCTCCGGCCACCTGCAGGAGAATCCCCGCTCAGAGAACAGCAGAGATGAGAGGAGAGCAAGCCCAGACACTCCTGGGGTCTACAGTAAACTCCTCTCATGTCCATAGGCTTTCTTTTTCACTTAAACCAGTTTGACTTAGAGTCTGTCACTCGCTGCTGAAATGGGCCTGAACTAGTGCAGTTACTGAGAAAAGGAAAGAATTAGCTAAAACACAGCAACTGGCAGGAAGGAGCATTCACTCAAACTGACAGATTCGATGTGGTTGATGGAAAGAGAAATGGCTTCTTATCCAAAGTGGGTCACTGCTGCCGCCGCCAACTGAAAATCTGGCTGATGGCCTCGGGGCCACCTGCGGGCCTCCCGAGGGACTGGCTATGGGGTGGGCTCTGGGGACTCTAGTGGGGGGGCCGGCGCTGATTTTCTACTCTCCGTGTTCCCACTAATGGTCTTTTCCACACTGCCGTCATGCTGCAGTTCCCTGTTCTGCCAAGATAAACTCTCATTCACAGGCTCATTAACCCCCCTGCTATTCTGGGTTTATTGGATGGGACCTCCTGCGGTTTAGGAGCCCTCGGGCTTGGGGGTGCTGAATCGGGCTCTGTGCTGCCATTCCATCAGCCCTCCGGGGACTCGGCTGTGCCTCTCACCAGCACCCAGCACGTCAGGCTTGGACTGAGCCCCAAACCCCATCACCAGAACCGGGCCTCAGGGAGCGCCTGCTATCTCTCCACCTGTCCTGTGCGGGCGGGGACCACGTTTCCTACCCCCCTCCACACACACACACACACACACACACACACACACACACACACACACACCGGGCAGAGGGCAGAGGGCGATGCGTGGGGGACTGCTCTGCTCAAGTCAATGTGGATTCACTGCCCTCCAGGGAAGGAGCCCAGATTCTTGCTCAGTCTGTGAGGGGCCAAGCTTAGGCGGAAAGACCCATGGGGATCTTTGGGTCAAAAGAGGGAGACTTTGTTGATCCTTAGGATGTGACCTGATCCCTTCTGTCTGGGCCTCAGTTTCTGCCCCCATAAAGGAAAGGTGTTGTAACAAACTCATTCAAGCATTCCACAAATATCCATCCAGTGGCAGCATTGTGGTGGACACTGGGCAAGAAGGATTATTTGTTCTGCACAGACCTCACAGTCTATAGAAGTTCTACACTGAACAAATAATCACATGAAACCAGTAGGTCATTACAAATTGTGGGCTAGAAAGGAAACACGACCAGCCCGTCGAGGTAGCCGGAAATGAAGGATGGACATGGAGGGTCAGTGACTGCACTTCCCAGGCAGGGACACTTCAGCTGAGACCTAAAAGATGAGTAGAAAGGAGCCAGGACAGGAGAGGGTGGCTCAGGTCACAGGAAGGGCACGTGCAAAGGCCCTGAGGCAGCAGGAGGAGGCCGGTATGGCTGGAATGCATAGAGGGAGAGGAGGTGAAAATGGCAGGAACCGGAGCATGAAGGACCCTCTGGGGGGGGAGGACATACTCCCAGGACATTCCCGGTGGCCATCTGTGGACGTGGTGTAAATAGAAAGAGTGGCCCTTTCAGTCTTGGGATTGTCACGGTTTGGATACTGAGTCATATGGCAGAGAACTGTGTGTTGTGTGTGCACACGTGTGTGGGTGTAGGGTGTGTGGCCAGGTGTGCTTTCTCAAAATGCCGTGCAGGAGGGTGCGTGGGTTGAGGACTGGGAAGGGGACATGTAACCTGGGGTTCCTTAAGAAGTGCTCCCCCGCCCCCCGGTCACTGCACTTCTGCTCAGTTGATGGAGAGTAGCTCAGGGACAAGGGTTTTGATGATTCATTTAGATTTAGGTGAGGTCTTTGCGTGACTGGCTTTGAGAACTGCATTTCCAGAGGCTTGGTGGGTCTGGCCTCTCCCACAGGTGCTGCGATGACCCACTCGCCCCATAACAGAGTGTCCCCGTCTGGGGCAGCCTGAGACGGTGGGACACTCACGGGGTCTGCTCAGCCGGTGCAACAGGCCGCACAGGCCTGGACCGGGTGAGGCCCTGTGTGCGCGAGGACCGCCCTCTAAGCAGCGCCATCCTGGTCCACAGAGTGGAGCTGGGACTCTTTGCTGGGACCTTGTGCAGGTGCCCCTCTCCACCTGCGGGGTCTCAGAGGGGACAGAAGTGACGGCGCAGCTCAACACTGCTTCTAAGGGGGAGGGAGGCTGCACCTGCCGCAGACGGCGGTGGGGTGGGGAGAGCTGGCCCGCCGCCTGCCTGCTCCGTGGTCTTCCGTCCCCGCTGGCTGCCAGCGCCAGTCAGGGAACGCCTGAGCTGCGGCACACGGGCTCCCGTGCGACCGGCACACTTGCTTGGTGTGTGAGGGTCCCTGACCGCTTGGTCTAGGAAGAGACTTTGGGCTGTGGCCCCATCTGCCGAGGCAGCTCTGGCGGGCACGTGACGCGGCCTTTTAAGCTAAGGCACAGAGGACGTTCCCATGTGACCTCCCACAGTGTCGCTTACATTTTGTCTGCATATTACAGTGATTCATTGTAGGATGTTTGGAAAATGGATAGAAATGGAGAAGAAATGAAATTAAAAGCCCTGCGCCCATCTACGTGAGACAGGTGATGCCACCAGAGACCTACGAGAATACCAGCTTTTGTTCTCTTCTGGAAGTTACTTTTAATTGTGGCCAAGGGCACGTGACATAAAACCTACCACCTCCGCGGTTTTGAGCGCGCACTCAAGCAGCGTGAAGCACAGTCACATGGTCGTGCAACCATCACCACCCTCACTGTGTCGTCCCCGGGGACTGGAGCACTAACGCCCCAGCCCCTGGCTCCCACCCCCGACTCTGTGTCCAAGAGACTGACTCTCGGGCGCCTCGCACGAGTGCCACCAGACGTACTTGTGTTTTTGTTGGTTGTAGCATCAGAATGTCCCTCCGTCGTCCGGCGGAATAATGTTCCACTGTACGCATGGACCACATTCGCCCACTGGGGCACACCGGGCCTGCTTGCACATCTAGCTACTGGAGTGAGGTTGCTGTGCACACTGGTGTGCGTTCAAATATCTGCTGGAGCCCCTCACACCCGAGAAGCTCGTACTGTGTGACCCGGGTCACCTCCTTCAGCCCCAGCCAACCCCACTTGGAGTGTCCCCAGTGAACACCCCCAGCCTCGGAGTTCCAAAGTCGACGGTTGAAACCCGCGTCCGAGGTGGCAGCTTTGAGTATAAAGGCATCAAGAGGCGTCAAGGGGCAAAGCCTTAACAGTGGCCAGGAGAAATCGGCTGGGTTTGGCCTCTGGCCGCGCCCTGGGGCCCTGACCCAGGCTGTCCCCACAGGTGACAGTTCTCCACCCGACGCCCCATGTCTTGCTCTCCATGGGCGACGTAGTTCTGCACCTTGCTCCCCGTGCCCCACACGCCTCCTGGTCTCAGAGGGCCTCCCTGCCGGGTTCCTGAGAAACCCAAAGGGCAGTGGCTGCGTGGTCTTCCGAAGGTGACCTTCCCGAAGGTCAACACAAGGGTGTGCCACTCCCTGTGACCTCCAGGACCCACCACTTCTCTCGAAGTGACCTGCTCACCCCAGGCCAGTCTGCCCCACAGCCCCTGTGAGAGGCACCCCAACCTCACACCCACCACCCAGCCATGCGGAGAGAGACCCAAACGTGCTGTTGAGCTCACGATGCACACGGCCCCCTGGGGGAGGCAGACGCAATCCCAGGGGTGCCCAGCAAAGGGGCTTCAACAGAGCCTGGGGCAGGGGAGATGCACGTCCCGACCAGCTGACCCACCTCTGCTGCTCGCTGCCGCCCCCCCCCAAGTGTTCCTCCGTCCCGGCAGCTGAGTGGTGCAGTCTCCCTATGTCAGGGGAGGATGCTGACTCGGATCATCCTGGCTCTGATGCCCAGCTCAAGGGGGCTGAGCCGGCCCCGCACAGCCGGAAGGTTTGGAAGCCATGTCGGTGAGGTGGGGGAGAGGTGAGGGAGAGGTAGGGTGGCCTGACTCAACAAATAAAGGATGTGCCGTTCAGTGTGCATTTTTGGCAAATAATATACGTATTTGTTAGTGGAAAAATGTTCTGTGAAATTGTTAGGACATATTTATAATAAAAATAAATTGCCTGGAGATCGAACGTAAATGGGAGTCCTGTGTTTTATCTGCTTTATCTCCCTAGCTCCCCAGGCTTTTACACCCAAGAGAAGCAGAGGAGAAAACAGCCCTGAGACAGAGCAGCCTGATCTGGAGTTTGAACTTGAACGTAAACCTTAATCCTGATTGGAAATTTTCTCCAAAATGACTGTTTTAAACCCAAGTGATTGGGTTATCCTGGAGAAAACTGATAAAGGCAGAAATCACGATGATGAGATTAAGGGGGGGAAGTGGGGCTTTTAGAGACCAGCAGGATCCAGTTCGAGAGAGAGGAAGGTAATCATATTCTGCACAACTGAGTGGGATTGTGCATCTCAGACACCTTTGTTGTGGAACACAGACCTCCCCCAGCTCTCAGGGGATGTGGGGGAGACTCTGGATTCCAGAAAAGGGAGCTCGGCTGTGGCTCGGAACCCTCTGCCCTGGAGGAGGGGGATGGTTTATGTCAATCATCAGAGCCGCCTGCAGGCATCGTGCCCGCCGGGCTGGGCACGGAGCAGCGTTCCAGCCCGAGCCTCTGGGCTCCAAGAAACACAAAGGGGCGCATTGTCTACCCTGAGCGCAGACACAGCGGGAAGAGCGGGAGGCCCCACTCTGGGGCCATCTGGACGACGACAAAAAGAGGAACATTTGCCGAACCGATGGGAGCCCACCTCCCCTTCACAAAGGGCCTGCACTTTACATCCTTGACATTCACCTCCAGATGAGGTTTTACACCTAGTGACCGTCATGCAGAGAGGACTGAAAGAAAGCGGCCTTAACCCCGGGTCCCTGGACCGGACGCGTCACTTGGCCGGGTTATTAATGGACGTATTCAATAAATTCTCAAATAACCCCGCAAACAGAACAATTAGAGTCCACAGCATATTGGGCCACTAAAAATACTCAGTTTTAAATGTAATCCCCTGTTGATGCTACTAATGAAAAACTGATTAAAGACTTAATTATAAGAAACGAAACAACAAATATTCAGAAGGCATTCAGGAGGTCCACAGTTCTGTGTCTGGGTGTGGGTGTGTGTAGGAAGAAGTCAAACACAGAGAAGGGGAAGGGACAGCTGGGGTAACTTGCACCATAACTGATATAACCCTGTCTTCATATTCCTTTACTTTTTGTTGTTTATGTTTAATTCCATATCGAATTACGGAATTCAACTTTCCAACAGGAAAGTGCACACATCGTAAGTTAACAGCTTGAGGAATTTTCACAAAGTGAACGCAGCCGGGCAAGTGGTGCGGGATCAAGACACAGAACCTCAGCAGCTCCCACCCCCAAGCCTCCACCCGCACCTCCCAGTCACCACCCTTCCCTCCTCCCCCAGGTCACAGCTGCCCTGACATCCAACACTGTGGGTGCGTGTCACTTGTTCTCAAACACATTACAAGTGACAAGTGGATGGTCCTTTCCGTTTGTTGGTCTTCATTCCTTGACACCCTTCCCTTTGCCCCACCTCCTGTGACCCTGCCATCGTGAATAACCTCTCCACCCCCGGGTCTTGTTTACAACTATTTCAGCACCGTTCACTCCACGGATGTAGTGCCCTCAGCCCAGAGTCTGGCCGTGCTGTCCCCGTGAGAACATCGGTGTCTACCGAGTCCTCACTGTCGATGTCTCCCTGTGCCCTCACTGCCCAGCTCACCTCAGATTCATGCTCAGCAGACGCCACCAGCTGCCCTGCCCCCCTCCCTCCGCTGCTCCCACTCGATTTACATCCAGCTCCCCACTTAACCTGCACGTGCCCCACACTCCGTGCTAACTGGTCTCGTTGTCAATTCGAGTCTTTGGATCTCAAATTGCACCACGGCACGTCTCCGACAAGGTTCATTTCCATTCTCAGAAACGTTTTCACTTTCGCTTCCGTCCTCAAGCTTCCCACATGCCTCCTCTTCTCCAATCTCTGCTGATCACCTGGGCTCAGAGTTCGTGGAAAGCACAGAAGCAGTTAGTAGTTTCCCCAGCTTCTCACCACCAAATTTACCCTCCGGCGCACCCATGCCTCCCACCTTCTCTTGGTGTAATGTTTGGTCTGTGCCTCCCCCTTGCGGCATCCAATCCCTCGCTCATGCCCTGGACCCCACCTCCTTCAGCCTCCCCAGAAGCCCTTCTCTGGTAGCCCCCCCCTCTGCTGCACCAGCATCAGCTTCTCCCTCCACTCTGACTGTGTCCTACCAGCAGACAAACGTGCCTCCTGACCCGCCGTCTTAAAAAATGGGAACCCCCTCTTGGATTTCGCCAGCTCCCACCTCACGTCTTACAGCTTCCCGGTCAAACGGTCTATGGTGATGGTCTCTGCATCCTCACCTCCTGTACTTCTTTACCCTCTTCAGCCAAGTGCCTCATTCCCACTCCTACCGAAACTACTCTTGTCAAAGCCACCTGGGACCGCTATGTTGCCAAACCAATGGTTTGCTTCCGTCTCCATCCTACTGCTCTTAACAGAGCCCGACTCAGCTGACCGCCCCGCCCTGAACATGCCCCTTGCCTAGCCTCCACACTAACTCACAATGGTTTTCTTCTTATCCCTCCGGCTCAGTCCTTGCTCGCTCCTATCCCTTTCTTGATTTCTCAATGTCAGTGTGCCCCCAAGGGCTTGGTCCTAGAACCTCGACTTTCCTTTCTACATGCCTATAAATGTCATCCAGTTTCAGGCAGTGAGCATCACCCCATCCCAGTGACGCCTGGGTGTGTTTCAGTCCGGATCTCTGTCCTGGGTTTCTCCACCACGACATAGTGCGCACTCAGTGTCACACTACAATTTCTAGCAGGGCACTCCAGCACCGGTGTATACACTGACTGAATCACACGTGTCCTGATCAGAAAAGTGCCCCTTCTTATTAGCAGGTCCTGTGAGAGTATTACCTGTTCATTATGTTACTCTCACTCCTGACATCTCAAATTTAACATGCCCAAAACCAAACTCTTTGCCCTCAAGACAGTTCCTCTTTTGGCCTGCCCCTCAGCAAGATGGTGCCACCACAACTAAACTGCTCCATTCAAAATCCTCACTCCCACGCTCTCTCCTACCCTGCTCCCCCTGCTGCCACCCCCACACAGCATGGCACCGAGTCCAGCTGAATCTACCTCCAATATAGGCACCGAATGTGTCCATCTCTCCCTGTCTCCCTTGCGGTCACCCTAGTCCCCCCATCACTACCATGTCTTGCCTGGGCCACAGCAACAGCATCTCCTGAATCCTTCTCACTGTGCTGAACATCAAAATCTAAATCTCTTCTTGCAACTTAAAATCTCTGACATGACCTGGGCCCTGCCCCCTTTTGAATTCATTCTACACCCCCCCCCCCACTCACCTCCCTCCAGTCACAATGGCTGCATTTCAAATGTTTCATTTTGCTCCAGAAAGCCTGAGCAACTCCAAATTTTGCCCTAAAAGTGCCTTGATGTTGCTGTTATTGCTGCCTGAAATTTGGAGAAATGTTTCTTTTTCTGTGAAGTCTGGTAAAACTAGGACATACCCTGGGGTTGATAAGCCCATATGGATTTTATCTGGAATACACAACATCCTTGCAGTCTGTGGATTCAGCCTCTCTTTGACTTCAGAAAAGCTCTCTTAAACTACACGTCTGGGTATTTTACTTCTCTTTTTCCTTTTTCTCTTCTTGAGGAACACAAATTAGAGACATCTTGCACTTCGTTTTGCTTCCACATCAGTGCTTTCCTCCTTAACTCATCCTAAGGGTATTTTTGTTCCGGCTGTTTCTCAAATATATGTCCCCGTGGCTCGGCTCTGTTTTCCTCGCACCCTTTCTCCGACCTCCCGCCCCTTCTCCTCCTGGGCTACTAGGACCTCGCGCCCCTTCTCCTCCTGTGTTACTAGGACCTCGCGCCCCTTCTCCTCCTGTGTTACTAGGACCTCGCGCCCCTTCTCCTCCTGTGTTACTAGGACCTCGCGCCCCTTCTCCTTCTGTGTTAATAGGACCTTGCGCTCTGCAAGGTTTTACTTTTTTCTTCCTCCCCTTTCTTGCGCACCACTACCTCAGTCACATCCGTGGTTGTCTTCTTACCTGGCCCTTGAGCCCGTATCCCCCCCTGAGTCCCGGACTCACAGAGGCTGAGTATCACCCCGTCCTGTGACCCCGCGGGCAAGGGCAGGGCACGCGCGATCCTGCTGGGCGCTCTTCACCTGCCTTCGGGTCGTCACCTGCTTCCGTCTGCTCTGCGGGTGAGGCTCCTACTCAAGCCTCCTCAAGTCTCAACACCTGAAATGGCCACTAGCTTCACCCGTGGCCCCCTCTTCCAAGCCACAGTCACAGGAGCTGGTGTTTCCATCCACAGCCCCTTCCCGCCACGCCGCAGCTCCTGGGGCGCCTTCCCGCCTTGTTCCAGGTGCGGCTGCGCGGTGGGCTCTGGGTGCGCATTGCGTCCTCTCTCAGACACGCGGGGCACACGGCGCGTCGCTGTATCACCCATCCGACGTCACCTGTCAGATCTGTAGGTCTCACGTCTGGTCCCGGATCCGCAGGGCGCACATCGCATGCCGGACCACCACAGCGCAAGTTCCGTCCTGGATCCGCACGTCGTAGCACGTCGCGTCCCGGACCCACACCGCGCAGGTCCTCCTGCAGCCTGGGCTTGGTCCACAGCCCCGGGGGACATCTCATCCTGAGACCCTCGCACTCCTGAGTCCCGGGTGTCCATCTGAACTGAGGCAGCGATTACGGCGGGCCCTCGCCTCGGGCCACAGCCACCTGACCGCCCCTGAGGCCGTCCACCTGCGGGTCCCCAGGATGGCAGGTGGGCCAGGACAGTGCACGCCGCTGACAACCACCGACCGGTGCAGCGGCCAGCAGGGGGTCGGGTCTG
>NW_027398669.1:0-10391 GCF_003265705.2 Callorhinus ursinus | reverse complement strand
CTTGCAGGGAACAAAAGCTCCTGAGAGTGGACCGGAGCAGCTTCCTTAGCCCGGACCAACAAGGGCGGGGCAATTCCGCCCCCGGCGAAGACATTTGGAAACCATGGCAACAGGCCCCTCCCCCAGAAGATCAGCACAAACAGCCAGCAAGCCAAGACCAAGTTGATCGATCAAGGAGAATGGGAGAACTCCAGCGCTAGGGGAATACTGCACATAGATTCATGGCTTTTTTTTTTTTTTTCCATGATTCATAATTTCATCAAAGTTAATTTTTGTTGACTGTTTTTTTTTTATTTTTCTTTTTCCCTTTTCAACCAACATCTTATCATCCCTTTTTTTTTAAAAAAAATTTTTTATTTTTCATTTTTAGAGTCATATTTTATCCCTTCATAGTAGTTACCCTTATTTTTGGCATATATATATATATATATGTTGTTCTCTCTTTAAAATTTTGAGTTACAGTTTCTTCTAACAGATCAAAATATATCCTAAATCACTAGTGTATGGCTTTGTTCTAGTCTCCTGCCTCATCACATTCTCTCCCTTTTTCCTTTTTTTCTCTTTCTTCTTAAATCTTCTTTCTTTTTTCAAACAACTTATCTTACCAAGTCCTTTTATAAAATCTTTTATAATTTTCATCTTTACAGTCATCTTCCATCCCTTCATTGTATCAACCCTTATTTTGTACATATATGTCTTTCTTCCTTTAAAATTTTAGGAGGCACTTTTTTCTAACAGACCAAAATATGCCCAAAATCTAGTGTGTGGCACTGATCTATGCACTAGCCTGATCATATTTGATCATATTCTGCTTTTTTTTGTATTGTTTTGTTTTTTTTATCTTTTTTTTCTTTTTTTTTCTCTTTTTTTTCCTTTCTTTCCCTTTCTTTTCC
The DNA here is from genome assembly GCF_003265705.2 of Callorhinus ursinus. Classification (NCBI taxonomy): domain Eukaryota; kingdom Metazoa; phylum Chordata; class Mammalia; order Carnivora; family Otariidae; genus Callorhinus; species Callorhinus ursinus. The sequence continues at coordinate 9,498 of NW_027398669.1, read as the reverse complement.
CCTGGTTTCAGGTCTTTTCTGATTGGTATACAGTATATTTGCTGGGGACGTTGTAAACCTGTTAGCATTTTGTTCTCTCATTCATCTATTCTCCTCTGGACAAAATGACAAGACGAAAGAAATCACCTCAGCAAAAAGAACAAGAGGTAGTACAGTCAGCCAGGGACCTACTCAATGCGGATATTAGTACGATGTCGGACCTAGAGTTCAGAATCATGACTTTAAAGATACTAGCTGGGCTTGAAAAAAGCGTGGAAGTTATTAGAGAAACCCTTTCTGGAGAAATAAAAGACCTAAAATCTAACCAAATCGAAATCAAAAAGGCTATTGATGAGGTGCAATCAAAAATGGGGGCACTAAATGCTAGGATAAATGAGGCAGAAGAGAGAATCAGCGATATAGAAGACCAAATGATGGAAAATAAAGAGGCTGAGAAAAAGAGAGAGAAACAACTACAGGATCACGAGGGCAGAATTCGAGAGATAAGTGATACGATAAGATGAAACAACATTAGAATAATTGGGATCCCAGAAGAAGAAGAGAGAGAGAGAGGGGCAGAAGGTATATTGGAGCAAATTATAGCAGAGAACTTCCCTAATGTGAGGAAGGAAACAGGCATCAAAATCCAGGAGGCACAGAGAACCCCTCTCAAAATCAATAAAAATAGGTCAACACCCCGACATCTAATAGTAAAACTTACGAGTCTCAGAGACAAAGAGAAAATCCTGAAAGCAGCTCGGGAGAAGAGATATGTAACCTACAATGGTAGAAACATTAGATTGGCAACAGACCTATCCACAGAGACCTGGCAGGCCAGAAAGGACTGGCAAGATATCTTCAGAGCACTAAACGAGAAAAATATGCAGCCAAGAATACTATATCCAGCTAGGCTATCACTGAAAATAGAAGGAGAGATAAAAAGCTTCCAGAACAAACAAAAACTAAAGGAATTTGCAAACACGAAACCAGCCCTCCAAGAAATATTGAGAGGGGTCCTCTAAGCAAAGAGAGAACCTAAAAGCAGCAAAGAGCAGAAACGAACACAGACAACAGACAGTTAACAGTCACCTTACAGGTAATACAATGGCACTAAATTCATACCTTTCAATAGTTACCCTGAATGTAAATGGGCTCAATGCCCCAATCAAAAGACACAGGCTATCAGATTGGATTAAAAAACAAGACCCATCCATATGCTGTCTGCAAGAGACTCATTTTAGACCCAAAGACACCCCCAGATTGAAAGTGAGGGGGTGGAAAACCATTTACCATGCTAATGGACACCAAAAGAAAGCTGGGGTGGCAATCCTTATATCAGACAAACTAGATTTTAAAACAAAGACTGTAATAAGAGATGAGGAAGGACACTATATCCTACTTAAAGGGTCTATCCAACAAGAAGATCTAACAATTGTAAATATCTATGCCCCGAACATGGGAGCAGCCAATTATATAAGGCAATTAATAACAAAAGCAAAGAAACACGTTGACAACAATACGATAATAGTGGGGGACTTTAACACCCCCCTGACTGAAATGGACAGATCATCTAAGCAAAAGATCAACAAGGAAATAAAGACTTTAAATGACACACTGGACCAAATGGACTTCACAGACATATTCAGAACATTCCATCCCAAAGCAACGGAATACACATTCTTCTCTAGTGCCCATGGAACATTCTCCAGAATGGATCACATCCTAGGTCACAAATCAGGTCTCAATCGGTACCAAAAGATTGGGATCATTCCCTGCATATTTTCAGACCACAAGGCTTTGAAACTAGAACTCAACCACAAGAGGAAAGTCGGAAAGAACTCAAATACATGGAGGCTAAAGAGCATCCTACTAAAGAATGAATGGGTCAACCAGGAAATTAAAGAAGAATTAAAAAAATTCATGGAAACCCATGAAAATGAAAACACAACTGTTCAAAATCTTTGGGATACAGCAAAGGCAGTCCTGAGAGGAAAGTATATAGCAATACAAGCCTTTCTCAAGAAACAAGAAAGGTTTCAAATACACAACCTAACCCTACACCTAAAGGAACTGGAGAAAGAACAGCAAATAAAGCCTAAACCCAGCAGGAGAAGAGAAATCATAAAGATCAGAGCAGAAATCAATGAACTAGAAACCAAAAGAACAGTAGAACAGATCTACGAAACTAGGAGCTGGTTCTTTGAAAGAATTAACAAGATTGATAAACCCCTGGCCAGACTGATCAAAAAGAAAAGAGAAAAGACCCAAATCAACAAAATCATGAATGAAAGAGGAGAGATCACAACCAACACCAAAGAAATACAAAGAATTATAAGAACATATTATGAGCAACTCTATGCCAGCAAATTAGATAACCTGGAAGAAATGGGTGCATTCCTACAGATGTATCAACTACCAAAATTGAACCAGGAAGAAATAGAAAACCTGAACAGACCTATAACCACTAAAGAAATTGAAACAGTCATCAAAAATCTCCCAAGAAACAAAAGCCCAGGGCCAGATGGCTTCCCAGGGGAATTCTATCAGACATTTCAAGAAGAATTAATACCTATTCTCCTGAAACTGTTCCAAAAAATAGAAATGGAAGGGAAACTTCCAAACCCATTTTATGAGGCCAACATTACCTTGATACCAAAACCAGACAAAGACCCCATCAAAAAAGAGAATTACAGACCAATATCCTTGATGAACATGGATGCAAAGATTCTCACCAAAATACTAGCCAATAGGATCCACCAGTACATTAAAAGGATTATTCACCATGACCAAGTGGGATTTATTCCTGGGCTGCAAGGCTGGTTCAACATCCACAAATCAATCAACGTGATACAATACATTAACAAAAGAAAGAGCAAGAATCATATGATCCTCTCAATAGATGCAGAAAAAGCATTTGACAAAGTACAACATCCTTTCTTGATCAAAACTCTTCAGAGTATAGGGATAGAGGGTACATACCTCAATATCATAAAAGCCATCTATGAAAAACCTACAGCCAATATCATTCTCAATGGGGAAAGGCTGAGAGCTTTTCCCCTAAGGTCAGGAACGCGGCAGGGATGTCCACTCTCACCACTGCTATTCAACATAGTATTAGAAGTCCTAGCCACAGCAATCAGACAACAAAAAGAAATCAAAGGCATCCAAATCGGCAAAGAGGAAGTCAAACTCTCACTCTTTGCAGATGATATGATACTGTATGTGGAAAACCCAAAAGACTCCACCCCAAAACTGCTAGAACTCATACAGGAATTCAGTCAAGTAGCAGGCTATAAAATCAATGCACAGAAATCAGTGGCATTCCTATACACCGACAACAAGACAGAAGAGAGACAAATCAAGGTGTCTATCCCATTTACAATTGCACCTAAAACCAGTAGATACCTAGGAATAAATCTAACCAAAGAGGCAAAGGATCTGTACTCAGAAAACTATAAAATACTCATGAAAGAAATGGAAGAAGACACAAAGAAATGGAAAAACGTTCCATGCTCATGGATTGGGAGAATCAACATTGTGAAGATGTCAATGCTACCTAGAGCAATCTACACATTCAATGCAATCCCCATCAAAATACCATCCAGTTTTTTCAAAGAAATGGAACAAATAATCCTAAAATTTGTATGGAACCAGAAGAGACCCAGAATAGCCAGAGGAATACTGAAAAAGAAAAGCAAAGCTGGCGGCATCACAATTCCGGACTTCCAGCTCTATTACAAAGCTGTCATCATCAAGACAGTATGGTACTGGCACAAAAACAGACGCATAGATCAATGGAACAGAATCGAGAGCCCAGAAATGGACCCTCAACTCTATGGTCAACTTATTTTTGACAAAGCAGGAAAGAATGTCCAATGGCAAAAAGACAGTCTCTTCAACAAAAGGTGTTGGGAAAATTGGACAGCCACATGCAGAAGAAAAGTTGAAAAGGAGGCCGCCCTGAGGAGAGGCTCCGAGAAGGGAAACTGGGCTGCCTTAAGGGCTTGTTTCTTCCAAGGCAGGGTTGGGCACTGACCGTTCCAAGCATACGTCGTGCGGTGGTGTTAGCTTCAGGTTGCAAGAGCCGAGCCGAGGGGTGCCTGTCTTCCGCACTGGCCTGCTTCTCCCTCGCTTTTACAAACGGGAGCCGTGCGCCAGGCTCTCATCCACGGTACACTGTACCCGCCTTCCTCCCTCAGAGAGGTTGGCGCTAGCTAAGGCACGGTTTCTCCACACGGGTTATGCTTTGAGTTAGTACGCTAGCAATTATACCTGCCTGCAGAAGTGCAGGCCTGCTTTCCTGAAACAAGCGGGGAGTCGAGTCCTGCGTTCTGCCACAGCCAGAGTCTCCCTCAGGAAACGGTTTGGGACTCACTTGCAGTGCTCTCACGCACGCAGCCCGGGAAGAAGGGATCATTGCCCTGCCTTTCACACACACCCACTGGAAGTGCTTCCACCGCCAGCAAGAGTGACGCTAGTCTAGCTACCACACGGTCCCTCTACACTGCTGCTTCTCCGAGTAAGTCGGCTAGCCATCAGACCTCCAGGCAAAGAGGGGCTGCAGGGCTGGCTCCCTGAGACAAGGGGCGAGTCTTGTTCTGCCTTCTGGCCCATCCCGAGTCTCCCTCAGAATATGCTTCCAGAAGCCCTGGCCGTGCTCCCACACACCCTCGCGGCCATAGGCCTCCAGTGTCAGGAAAGGCTACTTGAAGAGGAAGAACGGGTTCTCTCCAGTGTTGTCTTTTCGAGGGGGTGGCTGCCTTTACGCCTGCACGCACACACGGGGCCACGCGACTGGCCTCATAAAAAAGTGGTGGGTGAGAACTGTCCTTTGCACGCTCCTATTTCTCACTCGGTGTCACGGATGGGACCCGTTCCCCGGTCCCTCCTCCTCGAACGCTGTCAAATCCCTCCAGCTTCAAGATCAGCAATGCTAGCTAAATTTCGGTAACTCTACTGCTTGCAATCTTCGTGGTAGTGGCCGGGTCCCTAAGGCATCCAGGCACACAGGGTTCAGGGGTGCTAACCTCCCCAAACAAGAGGGTGTTCCAGAGCAGCCTTCCTTCACAAGCCTCTTTCTCTGTCAGGGTAACATCCAGGTCCGGTTCCGCCTGCTATCAGCAAAACACACAACACCTGAAGTTTGCGCTCAGGAAGGACATTCCTGGCTGAGGCCCGGTGTCCTCTAACGTTGTGTTCCTTGGCGCTAAGGTGGATAGCACTTAGGACGGAACGCACAGAGGGGCCGGGGGCAGACGCTCCGGCCTCGCGAAAGAGGAGTTGTGTCGAGAGGTGCCTTGGGCCCACTGCTTCTTTCTCCCTTGGAGGTCGGCCGGGACCCACTCCCCAGGTTGGCACACCAGCACAGTTGAAAAGGAGGCCGCCCTGATGAGAGGCTCCGTGGGGGGAACCTGGGCTTCCTTCCGCGCTTCTTTCTTCCAAGGCAGGGTTGAGCCCTGAGCGTTCAAACCACACGTCGAGCGGTGGTGTTAGCTTCATGTTCCAAGAGCCGTACCGAGGGGTGCCTGCCTTGCGCAACGTCCTGCTTCTCCCTCGCTTTTACGAACGGGAGCCCTGTGCCAGACTCTCACCCACGGTACACTGGACTCGGCTTCCTCCCTCAGAGGTCGTCAGTAGCTAAAGCAGGGTTTCTCCACACGGGTCCTGCTTCGAGTTTGTACGCTAGCAATTAGACCTTCCTGCAGAAGTGCAGGGCCGCTTTCCAGAAACAAGCGGGGAATCGTGTTCTGCCTTCTGCCGCGATCAGAATCTCTGCCAGGAAACGATTTGGCACTCACTTGCCCTGCTCTCACGCATGCACCCCACAGAGGAGGGGGTCGTTGCCCAGTCTCTCGCGCAGACCCACTGTAAGTGCTTCCACCGTCCGCAAGAGTGACGCTAGTCTAGCTACCTCCCGGTCCCTCTACACTGCTGCTTCTTCTAGTTAGTCCACTACCCATCAGACCTCCAGGCAACGCGGGGTCGCAGAGCTGGCTCCCTGAGACAAGGGGCGAGTCGTGTTCTACCTTCTGCCCCATCCCGAGCCTCCCTAAGAATATGTTTCCAGAAGCCCTGGCCGTGCTCCCACACACCCCGGCGGCCAAGGTCCTCCAGTCTCAAGAAAGGCTACTTGAAGAGGGAGAACGGGTTCCCTCCAGGGTTGTCTGTTCGAGGGGAGTGGCTGCCTTTATGCCTGCACGCACCCACGGGGCCAGGCGAGTGGCCTCATGAAACAAGAGGAGGCTGAGAGCTGCCTGCTGCACGCTCCTGTTTCTCACTCGGTGTGACGCATGGAAACCGTTCCCAAGTCTCTCGTCCTCGAACCCTGTCAAATACCTCCAGCTTCAAGACGAAGAATGCAAGCTAAATTTCGGTAACCCTATCGCTTGGATACGTCGTGGTAAGTGGCTGGGTCCCTAAGGATTCCAGACACACAGGGTTCAGCTGTGCTCTCCTCCCCAAACAAGAGGATGTTCCAGAGCAAGGCAGGGTTGAGCACTGAGCATTCAAACCATACGTCGTGCGGTGGTGTAAGCTTCAGGTAGCAAGAGCCGAGCCGAGAGAGAGGCGCCGCCTTCCGCACCCGCCTGCTTCTCCCTCACTCTTACGAACGGGAGCCGTGCGCCCGGCTCATCCATGGTACACTGTACGCGCCTACTCCCTCAGAGAGGTCGGCGCTAGCTAAAGCACGGTTTCTCCACACGGGTTATTCTTTGAGTTAGTACGCTAGCAATTAGACCTGCCTGCAGACGTGCAGGCCTCCTTTCCTGAAACACGTGGGGAATCGAGTCCTGCGTTCTGCGCAGCCAGAGTCTCACTCAGGAAACGGATTGGGACTCACTTGCAGTGCTCTCACGCACGCACTCCGGGAAGATGGGATCATTGTCCTGCCTTTCACGCACACCCACTGGAAGAGCTTCCACCGCCAGCAAGAGTGACGCTAGTCTAGCTACCACACGGTCCCTCTACACTGCTGCTTCTTCGAGTAAGTCCGCTAGCGATCAGACCTCCAGGCAACGCGGGGCCGCAGGGCTGGCTCCCTGAGATAAGGGGCGAGTCGTGTTCTGCCTTCTGCCCCATCCTGATTCTCCTTCAGAATATGCTTCCAGAAGCCCTGGCCGTGCTCCCACACACCCTTGCGGCCAAGAGCCTGCAGTCTCAGGAAAGGCTACTTGAAGAGTGAGAACGGGTTCCCTCCAGGGTTGTCTGTTCGAGGGGAGTGGCTGCCTTTATGCCTGCACGCACACACGGGGACATGCGAGTGGCCTCATGAAACAAGAGGATGGTGAGAGCCGCCTGCTGCATGCTCCCATTTCTCATTCGGTGTGACCGATGGGAATCGTTCCCAAATCTCTCCACCTCGCACCCCTTCAAATCCCTCCAGCTTCAAGACCAGCAATACTAGCTAAGTTTCGGCAACTCTAACGATTGCATTCTTCGTGGCAGTGGCCGGGTCCGTAAAGCATCCAGGCACAAAGAGTTCAGCGGTGCTAACTTCCTGAAACAAGAGGGTATTCCAGAGCAGCCTTCCTTCACAGGCCTCTTTCTCTGTCAGGGTAATGTCCAGGTCTCGTTCCGCCTGCTATCAGCAAAACATACAACACGTGAAGATTGCGCCAAGGAATGGCGTTCATGGCTGAGGCCCGGGGTCCTCTAACATTGTGTTCCTTGGCGCTAAGGTGAATAGAACTTAGGACGGAACGCACAGAGGGGCCGGGGGCAGATGCTCCGGCCTCGCGAAAGAAGACTTGAGTCGGGAGGTGCCTTGGTTCCACTGCTATTTTCTCCCTTGGAGGTCTGCCGGGACCCTCTCCCCAGGTTGGCACACCAGCACAGTTGAAAAGGAGGCCGCGCTGAGGAGAGGCTCCGTGAGGGGAAACTAGGCTTCCTTATGAGCTTGTTTCATCCAAGGCAGGGTTGAGCACTGAGCGTTCCAACCACACGTCGAGCGGTGGTGTGAGCTTCAGTTAGCAAGAGCCGAGTCGAGGGGTGTCTGCCCTCCGCACTGGCCTCCTTCTCCTTCGCTTTTACGAACGGGACCCGTGTGCCAGGCTCTCACCCACGGTACACCGGACGCGGCTTCCTCCCTCAGAGAGGTCGTCAGCAGCTAAAGCAGGATTTCTCCGCACGGGTCCTCCTTGGCGTTTTTTCGCTAGCAATTAGACCTGCCTGCAAAATTGCAGGGCTGCTTTCCTGAAACAAGCGGGGAGTCGTGTTCTGCCTCCTGCCGCTGTCAGAGTCTCTGTCAGGAAACGGTTTTGCACTCACTTGCAGTTTTCTCACGCATGCACCCATAGAGGAGGCGATCGTTGCCCAGGCTCTTGCGCACAGGCACTGGAAGTGCTTCCACGGCCCGCAAGAATGACGCTAGTCCATCTACGGCAGGGTCCCACACACTGCTGCTTCCTCGAGTTAGTCCGCTAGCCATCAGATGTCCAGGCAAATCGGGGCCGCAGGGCTGGTTCCCTGAGACAAGGGGCGTGTCGTGTTCTGCCTTCTGCCCCATCCCGAGTCTCCCTCAGAATATGCTTCCAGAAGCCCTGGCCGTGCACACACACACTCTCGAGGCCAAGGGCCTCCTGTCTCAGGAAAGGCTACTTGAAGAGGAAGTACGGGTTCTCTCCAGCGTTGTCTGTTCGAGGAGGGTGGCTGCCTTCACGGCCGCACGCACACAGGGGGCCACGGGCCTGGTCTCATGAAACAAGAGGCGGGTGAGAGCTTCCTGCTGCACGCTCCTGTTTCTCATTCGGTGTGACCGATGGGAACCGTTCCCAAGTCTCTCCTCCTCGATCCCTGTCATAACCCTCCTGGTTCAAGACCAGCAATGCTAGCTAAGGTTCGGTAACTTTATCGTTTGGACCCGTCGTGGTAGTGCCTGGTTCCCTAAGGAATCCAGGCACACAGGGTTCAGTGGTGCTAACCTCCCCAAACAAGAGTGTGTTCCAGAGCAGACTTCCTTCACAGGCCTCTTTCTCTGTCAGGGTAACGTCCAGGTCTCATTCCGCCTGCTCTCACCAAAACACACAGCACGTGAAGATTGCGCTCAGGAAGGGCGTTCCTGGCTGAGGCCTGGGTTCCTCTAACGTTGTGTTCCTTGGTGCTAAGGTGGATGGCAGTTAGGACTGAACGCACAGAGGGGCCGGTGTAGACGCCCCGCCCTCGCGAAAGAGGAGTTGCGTCGAGAGGGGCCTTGGGCCCACTGCTTCTTTCTCCCTTGGAGTTCTGCCGGGACCCACTCCTCAGGTTGGCACACCAGCACAGTTGAAAAGGAGGCCGCCCTGAGGAGAGGCTCCGAGAGGGGAAACTGGGCTTCCTTACGCGCTTGTTTCTTCCAAGGCTGGGTATATTCAAAGGATTATTCACCACGACCAAGTGCGATTTATCCCTGGGCTGCAAGGTTGGTTCAACCCCCGAAAATCAATCAACGTGATACAATATATTAATAAAAGTAAGAGCATGAACCATGTGCTCTTCTCCACTGATGCAGGAAAAGCATTTGACAAATTACAGCAGCCTTTC
>NW_027398668.1:0-10507 GCF_003265705.2 Callorhinus ursinus | reverse complement strand
CCTCAACTCTATGGTCAAGTTATCTTTGACAAAGCAGGAAAGAATGTGCAATGGAAAAAAGACAGTCTCTTCAACAAATGGTGTTGGGAAAATTGGACAGCCACGTGCAGAAGAATGAAACCGGATCATTTCCTTACACCACACACAAAAATAGACTCAAATGGTTGAAAGACCTAAACGTGAGACAGGAGTCCATCAAAATCCTAAAGGAGAACACAGGTAGCAACCTCTTCGACCTCAGCCGCAGCAATTTCTTCCTAGAAACATCGCCAAAGGCATGGGAAGCCAGGGCAAAAATGAACTATTGGGATTTCATCAAGATAAAAAGCTTTTGCACAGTAAAAAAAACAGTCCACAAAACCAAAAGACAACTGACAGAATGGGAGAAGATATTTGCAAATGACATATCAGATAAAGGGCTAGTATCCAAAATCTATAAAGAACTTATCAAACTCAACACCCAAAGAACAAATGATCCAATCAAGAAATGGGCAGATGACATGAACAGACATTTTTCCAAAGAAGACATCCAAATGGCCAACAGGCACATGAAAAAGTGCTCAACATCGCGTGGCATCAGGGAAATCCAAATCAAAACCTCAATGAGATACCACCTCACACCCGTCAGAATGGCTAAAATTAACAAGTCAGGGAAGGACAGATGTTGGCGGGGATGTGGAGAAAGGGGAACCCTCCTACACTGTTGGTGGGAATGCAAGCTGGTGCAACCACTCTGGAAAACAGTATGGAGGTTCCTCAAAAAGTTGAAATTAGAACTACCATTCGATCCAGCAATTGCACTACTGGGTATTTACCCCAAAGATAGAAATGTAGGGACCCGAAGGGGTACGTGCACCCCAATGTTTATAGCAGCAGTGTTCACAATAGCCAAACTGTGGAAAGAGCCAAGATGTCCATCGACAGATGAATGGATAAAGAAGATGTGGGATATATACACAATGGAATATTATGCAGCCATCAAAAGGAATGAGATCTTGCCATTTGCAACGACGTGGATGGAACTGGAGGGTGTTATGCTCAGTGAAATAAGTCAATCAGAGAAAGACATGTATCATATGACCTCACTGATATGAGGAATTCTTAATCTCAGAAACAAACTGAGTGTTCCTGGAGTGGTTGGGGGTGGGAGGGATGGGGTGGCTGGGTGATAGAAAAAAAAAAAAAAGAAAAAGAAAAACAAATGGTAGTGTGTGTATACATTACATGATTATTAGATAGTTGTTCAAATCAAATTTCCTGACATTTAAGTAATTAAATATTGAAATATTAAGATATCTTAAAAATCCAAGACTGAACTCTATTTAGGAAGATCAGTTATCTGGATCTTTCTACACTTAGCAAAACCTTCTTTTGGCAAAGATGTTTTCTCCTCTTTAATCACTATTATTTATTTATTTATTTATTTATATTTCTAGGATAGAGAGGCTAATAGGTATTTTTTGGAAAGTATTATTTATATAAGCTAAGTGTAGGTGAAGTATCATAGTTTTGGATAAATATAAATAAACTATATATAATATATATACTTGAATGAAATATATATTTATATATTACATATTTAATTAGAACCTATAATAGTTTATTTATTTAAACTAGACTGCATTTAATATATTATATATTTATGTATGTGTATGATACATATTTTAATTAATTAATTAATTAACTTTGATATATGTTTATTTTAATTAAAGACTCATCTTTTCTAGCTGTGTGACCTTGGGAATGCTGTTTATGGTCTTAGAGCCTCAGTTTTCCTCATCTATGAATAGAAAGTACCACTGTGCAAAACTGTTGTTAGAATTACAAGTTATACTTCCCTCACATGATTGTGAAATCCCATGATTTCTGCATTTTCCTCACACTTTAAAAGTGAGTCATGAGCCACTGACTATAACATTCAAGGGATAATGTAAATGAATGAGTGTGGTCTGACATAAGCCATGTGTCAGGTAAAGATTTTGTCAAATTGGTGTGTGTGTCCTTACTGAAAAGGGAGTTAATTTGGTGTCAATATAGCTTCCATTTGGGCATAAAACACGCACTAATTGATCAAACATAATTTTTCAAAAGATAATATAAATCTAGATTTTTAGGTGAGTATGGAATATATATATGTATTTTTAAAATTTTGGCAATGAATTCAATATTTAAAAAAAAGTGAAACATAACATGCCCATAAATGGCAGTGGACCATTATTTAATTGTGTAGGATTTCTGTTTAAGTCATTAAAAAGAGAAATGTACAGAAAATTTTCCCAACATTCCCAGATACTTATTTTAACTTGCTTATTTCAGATGATTATGCTTACCATTCATTTAACTGTCCCTGTTACTTCATGATAAATTTTGTCATTTCATACCTCATGAAACATTGCATAGGATTCGAGCTGTATTTTTTGCCTACATCCCTTAAAAATGAGCAAGGAGAGAGAAAGACATACATGGAGCTGAAATTACCCTATTCGAGAAAACAGGACAAAAGACTTCCAATGGATAAAAGGAGATGCAACTTTTTTTTCTAAATTTTTTATTTTAATTCAATTTAGTTAACATATAGTGTATTATTAGTGTCAGGGGTAGAATTTAGTGATTCATCAGTTGCATATAACACCCAATGCCCATTACATCAAGTGCCCTCCTTAATTCCCATCACCCAATTTCCCCACCCTCCACCCACATCCTCTCAAGAAACCCTCAGTTTGTTTCCTATAGTTAAGAATCTCTTATATTTTGCCTCTTTCTCTGTTTTTATCTTATTTTTCCTTCACTTCCCCTATGTTCATCTGTTTTGTTTCTTAAATTCCACACATGAGTGAAATCAGATGGTATTTGTCTTTCTCTGATTGACTTATTTCACTTAGCATAATACTCTCTAGTTCCATCCACATCATCCTAAATGGCAAGATTTCATTCTTTTTTTTTTCTGAGTAATATTCCATTGTATACATATATATACCACCTCTTCTTTATATATTCATCTGTCAATGGACATCTGAGCTCTTTCCATATTTGGCTATTGTGGACATTGCTGCTATAAACACTGGGGTGCATGTGCACCTTTGAATCACTATTCTTATATCCTTTGGATAAATACCTAGTAGTGCAATTGCTGGGTCATAGGGTAGCTCTATTTTTTACTTTTTGGGGAACCTCCATACTGTTTTCCAGAGTGCTACACCAGTTTGCAACCCAACAGTTTTCCACATCCTTGCCAACATCTGTTGCTTCCTGACTTGTTAATTTTAGCCATTCTCATTGGTGTGAGGTGGTATCTCATGCCATTCTCATTGGTGTGAGGTGGTATCTCATTGTGGTTTTGATTTGCATTTCCCTGATGCTGAATAATGTTGAGCATTTTTTCATGTGTCTATTGGCCATTTGTATGTCTTCTTTTGAGAAATGTCTGTTCATGTCTTCTGCCCATTTCTTGACTTGATTTTTTGGGGTTTTTTTTGGGTGTTGAGTTTAATAAGTTCTTTATGGATTTTGGATACTAGTCCTTTATCTGATATGTCATTTGCCAATATGTTTTCCCATTCAGTAAGTTGACTTTTAGTTTTGTTGATTGTTTCCTGTGCTGTGCAGAAGCTTTTTATCCTGATGAAGTCCCAATAGTTTGTTTTTGCTTTTGTTTCCCTTGCCTTTAGAGATGCGTCTATCAAGAAGTTGCTGTGGCCAAGGTCAAAGAGGTTGCTGCCTGTGTTCTACTCTAGGATTTTGGTGGACCTCACATTGAGGTCTTTCAGACATTTTGTATTTATTTTTGTGTATGGTATAAGAAAGTTGTCCAGTTTCATTCTTCTCTATGTATTGTCCCATTTACAACATCATTTGTTGAAGAGACTGTTTTTCCATTGGATCTTCTCTCCTGCTTTGTTGAAGATTACTTCACCATAGAGTTGAGGGCCTATTTCTGGTTTCTCTATTCTGTTCCATTGATCTGTTCACATATTCTTTTTTTTTTTAAAGATTTTATTTATTTATTTGACAGAGAGAGACACAGCGAGAGACGGAACACAAGCAGGAGGAGTGGGAGACAGAGAAGCAGGCTTCCCGCGGAGCAGGGAGCCCAATGCGGGGCTCGATCCCAGGATCCTGGGATCATGACCTGAGCTGAAGGCAGACGCTAAACAACTGAGCCACTCAGGCACCTCTGTGCACCTATTCTTGTGCCAGTACCATGCTGTCTTAATGATTACAGTTTAGTAATACAGCTTGAAGTCCAGAATTGTGATGCCTTCTGCTTTGCTTTTCTTTTTTAACATTACTTTGGATATTCAGGGTCTTATGGCTATTTGGGGTCTTATTCAAGTTCCATAGAAATTTTAAGATTGTTTGTTCCTGTGAAAAATGATGACAGTATTTTGATAGGGATTGCATTGAATGTGTAATTGCTTTGAGTAGCATATGCATTTTAACAATATTTGTTCTTCTAATCCCTGTGTATGAAATGTTTTTCCATTTCCTTGTGTCTTCAATTTCTTTCATAAGTGTTCTATAGTTTTGAGAGTACAAATCTTTTACCTCTTTGGTTAGGTTAATTCCTAGGTATCTTATGGATTTTGGTGCAATTTTAAGTGGGACAATTCCTTAATTTCTCTTTCTGCTGCTTCATTTCATCAACAGACGTCTGTGCATTGATTTTATAACCTGTGACTTAGCTGAATGCATGTATCAGTTCTAGCAGGTTTTTTTTTTTTTGGTGGAATCCTTTGTGTTTTCTATGTAAAGTATCATGACATCTGCAAAGAGTGAAAGTTTTTCTTCTTTGCCAATTTGGATGCTTTTATTTCTTTTTGTTGTCTGATTGCTGAGGCTAGAATTTCCAGTACTATGTTGAACAACTGTGGTGAGGGTGGATATCCCTGCCCTGTTTCTGTCCTTACAGGAAAAGCTCTCAGTTTTTCCCTGTTGAGGATGATATTCACTGTGGGTCTTTCATATATGACTTTTATGATGTTGAGGTATGTTCCCTCTATCTCTACATGGTGGAGTTTTTAAAAAAATTTCTATATCATTGATTTCTATATCATTGATTTTTGCTCTAATTTTTATTATTTCTCTTCTGTTGGATTTGGGCTTTATTTACTGTTCTTTCTCCAGCTCCTTTAGGTGTAGGGTGAGGTTGTATATTTGAGAGTTTTCATGCTTCTTGAGGAAGGCCTGTATTGAAATATACTTTTTTCTTAGTATCGCCTTTGCTGCATCTCAAAAATTTTTAACTGTCATGTTTTCATTTCATTTGTTTCCATGTATTTCTCATTGGTTAGAGCAAAGGCTGAGTATCATAGTCTCTTGCCTCATTTGATAAAGCCTTGCTGTCAAGATCTAAACTGGAATACTGATGCACTACACAAACCCAGAGACAGGCTTTGCTGTAGAACAGCATTACTCTTCTTTTTTTTAAATTTTTTAAATTAGTATATAATGTATTATTTGTTTTAGGGGTACAGGTCTGTGATTCACCAGTCTGACACAATTCACAGCACTCACCATAGTACATACCCTCCCCAATGTCCATCACCCAGCCACCCCATCCCCCCCACCACCCTCCACTCTAGCAACTCTCTGTTTCCTGAGATTAAGAGTCTCCTATGGTTTGTCTCCCTCTCTGTTTTTGTCTTGTTTCATTTTTCCCTCCATTCCCCTATGATCCTCTGTCTTGTTTCTCAAATTCTTCATATCAGTGAGAGCATATGATACTTGTCTTTCTCTGATTGACTTAGTTTGCTTAGCATAATACCCTCTAGTTCCATCCACATTGTTGCAAAAGGCAAGATTTCATTTTTGATGGCTGCATAATATTCCATTGTATAAATATACAACATCTTCATTATCCATTTATCTGTTGATGGACATCTAGGCTCTTTCCATAGTTTGGCTATTGTAGACATTGCTGCTATAAACATTGGGGTGCATGTGCCCCTTCGGATAACTACATTTGTATTTATGGAGTAAATATCCAGTAGTGCAATTGCTGGGTCATAGGGTAGCTCTATTTTTTACTTTTTGGGGAACCTCCAAACTGTTTTCCAGAGGGCTACACCAGTTTGCATTCCCACCAACATTTTCCACATCCTTTCTAACATCTGTTGCTTCCCGACTTGTTAATTTTAGCCATTCTGATTGGTGTGAAGTGGTATCTTATTGTGGTTTTGATTTGCATTTCCCTGATGCTGAATAATGTTGAGCACTTTTTCGTGTGTCTATTGGCCATTTGAATGTCTTCTTTGCAGAAATGTCTGTTCATGTCTTCAGCCCATACTTGATTGTATTATTTGTTCTCCAGGTGTTCAATTTGATGACCTCTTTATAGATTTTGGATACTAGTCCTTTATCTGATATGTCATTTGCAAATATCTTCTCCCATTCTGTCAGTTGTCTTTGTTTTGTTGACTATTTCTTTTGCTGTGCAAAAACTTTTTATCTTGATGAAGTCCCAATAGTACATTTTGCCCTTGCTTCCCTTGCCTTTGGCGATGTTTTTAAGAAGTTGCTGCGGCTGAGGTCAAAGATGTTGCTGCCTGTGTTCTCCTTTAGGATTTGGATGGATTCCTGTCTCACATTGAGGACTTTCAACCATTTCCATTCTATTTTTGTGTGTGGTGTAAGAAAATGGTCCAGTTTCATTCTTCTGCATGTGACTATCCAATTTTCCCAACACCATTTGTTGAAGAGATTGTCTTTTTTCCATTGGACATTTGTTCCTGCTTTGTCAAAGATAAGTTGACCATAGAGTTGAGGGTCCATTTCTGGGCTCTCGATTCTGTTCCATTGATCTATGTGTCTGTTTTTGGACCAGTACCATACTGTCTTGATGATGACAGCTTTGTAATAGAGCTGGAAGTCCGGAATTGGGATGCCGCCGGCTTTGCTTTTCTTTTTCAATATTCCTCTGGCTATTCGGGGTCTCTTCTGGTTCCATACAAATTTTAGGATTATTTGTTCCATTTCTTTGAAAAAAGTGGATGGTATTTTGATGGGGATTGCATTGAATGTGTAGATTGCTCTAGGTAGCATTGACATCTTCACAATGTTTGTTCTTCCAATCCATGAGCATGGAACATTTTTCCATTTCTTTGTGTCTTCCTCAATTTCTTCCATGAGTATTTTAGTTTTCTGAGTACAGATTCTTTGCCTCATTGGTTAGATTTATTCCTATGTATCTTATGGTTTGGGGTGTGATTGTTAATGGGATCGACTCCTTAATTTCTCTTCTGTCTTGTTGTTGGTGTATAGGAATACCACTGATTTCTGTGCATTGATTTTATATCCTGCCACTTTACTGAATTCTTGTATGAGTTCTAGCAGTTTTGGGGTGGAGTCTTTTGGGTTTTCCACATACAGTATCATATCATCTGCAAAGAGTGAGAGTTTGACTTCCTCTTTGCCGATTTGGATGCCTTTAATTTCTTTTTGTTGTCTGATTGCTGAGGCTAGGACTTCTAATACTATGTTGAATAGCAGTGGTCATAGTGGACATCCCTGCCGCGTTCCTGACCTTAGGGGGAGGGCCCTCAGTTTTTCCCCATTGAGAATGATATTCGCTGTATGTTTTTCATAGATGGTTTTTATGATATGAGGTATGTACCCTCTATCTCTATACTCTGAAGAGTTTTCAAGAAAGGATGCTGTACTTTGTCAAATGCTTTTTGTGCATCTATTGAGAGGATCATATAATTCTTGTTCTTTCTTTTATTATTGTATTGTATCACATTGATTGATTTGTGGATGTTGAACCAACCTTGCAGCCCAGGACTTAAAACGCACTTGGTCGTGGTGAATAATCCTTTTAATGTACTGTTGGATCCTATTGGCTAGTATTTTGGTGAGAATTTTTGCAACCATATTCATCAAGGAAATCGGTCTGTAATTCTCCTTTTGATGGGGTCTTTGTCTGGTTTTGGGATCAAGGTAAAGGTGGCCTCATTAAACGAGTTTGGAAGTTTTCCTTCCACTTCCTTTTTTTGGAACAGTTTCAGAAGAATAAGTATTGATTTTCTTTAAATGTTTGGTAGAATTCCCCTGGGAAGCCATCTGACCCTGGGCTTTTGTTTCTTGGGAGATTTTTGATGACTGCTTCAATTTCCTTAGTGGTTATAGGTCTGTTCAGATTTTCTATTTCTTCCTGGTTCAGTTTTGGTAGTTGATACATCTCTAGGAATGCATCCATTTCTTCCAGATTATCTAATTTGCTGGCATAGAGTTGCTCATATGTTCTTATAATTGTTTGTATTTCTTTGGTGTTGGTTTTGATCTTTCCTCTTTGATTCATGATTTTGTTGATTTGGGTCATTTCTCTTTTCTTTTTGATAAGTCTGGCCAGGGGCTTATCAATCTTGTTAATTCTTTCAAAGAACCAGCTCCTAGTTTCATTGATCTGTTCTGCTGTTCTTTTGGTTTCTAGTTCATTGATTTCTGCTCTGATCTTTATTATTTCTCTTCTCCTGCTGGGTTTAGGCTTCATTTGCTGTTCTTTCTCCAGTTCCTTTAGGTGTAGGGTTAGATTGTGTATTTGAGACCTTTCTTGTTTCTTGAGAAAGCTTGTATTGCTATATACTTTCCTCTTAGGACTGCCTTTGCTGCATCCCCAAAATTTTGAACAGTTCTGTTTTCATTTTCATTGGTTTCCATGAATTTTTAAAATTCTTCTTTAATTTCCTGGTTGACAAATTCATTCTTCTGTAGGATGCTCTTTAGCCTCCATGTATTTGAGTTCCCTCCGACTTTCCTCTTGTGATTGAGTTCTAGTTTCAAAGCACTGTGGTCTGAAAATACACAGGGAATGATCCCAAACTTTTGGTACTGGTTGAGACCTGATTTGTGACCTAGGATGTGATCTATTCTGGAGAATGTTCCATGGGCACTAGAGAAGAATGTGTATTCTGTTGTTTTGGGATGGAATGTTCTGAATATATTTGTGAAGCCCATTTTGTCCAGTGTGTCATTTCAAGTCTTTATTTCCTTGTTGATCTTTTGCTTAGATTATCTGTCCATTTCAGTGAGTGGGGGGTGTTAAAGTCCCCCACTATTATTGTATTGTTGTTGATGTGTTTCTTTGCTTTGGTTATTAATTGCCTTATATAATTGGCTGCTCCCATGTTAGGGGCATAGATATTTACAATTGTTAGATCTTCTTGTTGGATAGACCCGTTAAGTATGATTAGTGTCCTTCCTTGTCTGTTATTGTAGTCTTTGGTTTAAAATCTAATTTGTCTGATATAAGGATTGCCACCCCAGCTTTCTTTTGGTGTCCATTAGCATGGTAAATGGTTTTCCACCCCCTCACTTTCAATCTGGGAGTGTCTTTGGGTCTAAAATGAGTCTCTTGCAGACAGCATATAGATCAGTCTTGTTTTTTTTTTACCCAATCTTATAGTCTGTGTCTTTTGATTGGGGCATTTAGCCCATTTACATTCAGGGTAACTATTGAAAGATATGAATTTAGTGCCATTGTATTGCCTGTAAAGTGACTGTTACTGCATATTGTCTGTGTTCCTTTCTGGTCTATGTTACTTTTATGCTCTCTCTCTGCTTAGAGGGCCCCTTTCAATATTTCTTGTAGGGCTGCTTTTGTGTTTACAATTTCCTTTAGTTTTTGTTTGTCCTGGAAGCTTTTTATATCTCCTCCTATTTTCAGTGACAGCCTAGCTGGATATAGTCTTTCTGGCTGCATATTTTTCTCATTTAGTGCCCTAAATATATCATGCCAGTCCTTTCTGGCCTGCCAGGTCTCTGTGGATAGGTCTACTGCCAATCTAATGTTTCTACCATTGTAGGTTACAGATCTCTTTTCCAGAGCTGCTTTCAGGATTTTCTCTTTGTCTCTGAGACTCGTAAGTTTTACTATTAGATGTCGGGGTGTTGACCTATTTTTATTGATTTTTAGAAGGGTTCTCTGTGCCTCCTGGATTTTGATGCCTGTTTCCTTCCTCACATTAGGGAAGTTCTCTGCTATTATTTGCTCCAATATACTTTCTGCCCCCCTCTCTCTTTTTCTTCTGGGATCCCAATTATTCTAATATTGTTTCACTTTGTGGTATCACTTATCTCTCGAATATGTTCTAAGGTGAGCACTGTGAATTGTGAAGGACTGATGAATCACAGACCTGTACCTCTGAAACAAATAACACATTATATATTAAAAAGAAGAAGAAGAAGAAGAAGAAGAAGAAGAAGAAGGAGAAGGAGAAGGAGAAGGAGAAGGAGAAGGAGAAGGAGAAGGAGAAGGAGGAGAAGGAGAAGAAGAAGACAGCAGGAAGGGAAAAATGAAGGGGGAAAACTGGACGGGGAGATGAACCATGAGAGACTATGGACTCTGAGAAACAAACAGGGTTCTAGAGGCGTTGGGGTAGGGGGATGGGTTAGCCTGGTGATGGGTATTAAAGAGGGCATGTATTGAATGGAGCACTGGGTATTATACTGAAACAATGAATCAAGGAACCCTATACCAGTAAATAAATAAGTAAATAAATAAGTAAATAAA
>NW_027398667.1:7703-10399 GCF_003265705.2 Callorhinus ursinus | reverse complement strand
GCCTAGCTGGATATAGTATTCTTGGCTGCATATTTTTCTCGTTTAGTACTCTGAAGATATCATGCCAGTCCTTTCTGGCCTGCCAGGTGTCTGTGGACAGGTCTGTTGCCAATCTGATGTTTCTACCATTATAGGGTACGTATCTCTTCTTCCGAGCTGCTTTCAAGATTTTCTCTTTGTCTCTGAGACTTTTAAGTTTTACTATTAGATGTCGGGGTGTTGACCTATTTTTATTGATTTTGAGAGGGGTTCTCTGTGCCTCCTGGATTTTGATGCCTGTTTCCTTCCCCACATTAGGGAAGTTCTCTGCTATAATTTGCTCCAATATACCTTCTGCCCCTCTCTCTCTTTCTTCTTCTGGGATCCCAATTATTCTAATGTTGTTTTGTCTTATCATATCGCTTATCTCTCAAATTCTGCCCTCGTGATCCTGTAGTTGTTTATCTCTCTTTTTCTCAGCTTCTCTATTTTCCATCATTTGGTCTTCTATATCACTGATTCTCTCTTCTGCCTCATTCATCCTAGCCGTTAGTGGCCCCAGTTTTGATTGCACCTCATTAATAGCCTTTTTGATTTTGACTTGGTTAGATTTTAGTTCTTTTATTTCTCCAGAAAGGGTTTCTCTAATAACTTCCATGCCTTTTTCATGCCCAGCTAGTATCTTTAAAATCATGATTCTGAACTCTAGGTCTGACATTGCACTAATGTCCATATTGAGTAGATCACTGGCAGACAGTACTACCTCTTGTTCTTTTTGTTGAGGTGATTTTTTCATCTTGTCATTTTGTCCAGAGGAGAATAGATGAATTCATGAACAAAATGCTAACAGGTTAACAACGTCCCTAGAAAATGTACTCTAAACAAATCAGAAAAAACCTGAAACCAGGGGAAAAGAAATAAAAAGAAAGAGAAAAAAAAAGAAAAAGATAAAAAGAAACAAAAACAGAACAAAACAACAAAAAAAGAGAATATGATCAAATATGATCAGGCTGGTGCATAGATCATTGCCACACACTAGATTTTGGGTGTATTTTGGTCTGTTCGAAGAAAGTGCCTCCTAAAATTTTAAAGAAAGAAAGATTTATATATGTATAAAATAAGGGTTGATACGATGAAGGGATGGGATATGAATGTAAAGATGAAAATTATAAAAAAATTTAAGAAGGGACTTGATAGGGCACCTGGGTGGCTCAGTTGGCTAAGCAACTGCCTTCGGCTCAGGTCATGATCCTGGAGTCCCGGGATCGAGTCCCACATCGGGCTTCCTGCTCAGCAGGAAGTCTGCTTCTCCCTCTGACCCTCTTCCCTCTCGTGCTTTCTATCTCTCATTCTCTCTCTCAAATAAATAAATAAAATCTTTAAAAAAAAAGGAATTGATAAGAGGGTGTTTAAAAAAGAAAGAAGAGGATTCAAAAAAAGGAAAGAAAGAAAGAAAAAAAGGGGAGAGAATGTGATCAGGCAGGAGACTAGAACAATCCATACACTAGAGATTTAGGGTACATTTTGATATTTTAGAAGAAACTATCTCAAAATTTTAAAGAGAGAACAACTCATATATATGTGCCAAAAATAAGGGTAACTACTATGAAGGGATAAATATGACTCTAAAAATGAAAAATAAATTTTTTTTTTAAAAAGGGATTGATAAGATGTTGGTTGAAAAAGGGAAAAAGAAAAATTAAAAAAAAAACAGTTAAAAAAATTAACTTTGAAAGACTAATGAATCATGGTAAAAAAGCCATGAATTCTATGTGCAGTATTCCCCTAGCACTGGAGTTCTCCCTTTCTCATGGATCGGTAAACTTAGTCTTGCCTGGCTATTCGTGCTGATCTTCTGGGGGAGGGGCCTGTTGCCGTGGTTCCCAAATGTCTTTGCTGGAGGCGGAATTGCCCTGCCCTTGTCTGTCCAGGCTAAGTAATCTGCTCGGGTTTGCTCTCGGGAGCTTCTGTTCCCTGCAAGCTTTCCATACAGCGTTGGAGGACGAGAGTGAAAATGGCAGCCTCCCACTCTCTGCCCCAGAGGAGCCGAGAACTCGGGGCTCTGCTCCTCAGTGCGCCCCCAGAGAAAAGCAGTCATCACTCCCATCTCTCTGGTCTCTGGCTACACTCCATGCTCACCCGGCCTGTGACCGAGCATTGCTGTCTCTGGCACAGGACCCTGTGTGGAGTCTCCAAACCCAGCAGATCCCTGCTATGCGCTCCCACGCCGCTCCTCCCCGGGAGGAAGGGGAGGCTCTCCGGATCTGCTGCTTGTTGGGTCCCTGCTGGAGGAGCAGTGGCCCGACTATACCGCGGATCACAGTTTATGGCAACCCCAAGCTGAGAGCCTGATCCTTGGCTCCGTCTCTGCAGCCAGCTTCCCCGCTCCAATACTTGGGAGCGCTCTGCCACACTCAGGCACCCCCGGTCTTCCTGTGACCCTGAGGGTCCCGAGACCACACTGTCCCGCGAGGGTTCCACATCCTGCTTAGACACTGGAGTGACTTCCCTCAGCGGAGCCGACTTCTAAAAGTTCCAATTTTGTGCTCCGTGGCTCTATCACTTGCCAGAAGTGGCTGATGGAGGCCCCCTCCCCTGCCATCTATCCTCCCAAATATCACCTCAGATTCACTTCTTCGCACGTCCTACCTTCCAGAAAGTGGTCACTTTTCTGTTCAGAGAGTTGTTGCTACTCTCTTCTTCGGTCTCCTGTTGAG
>NW_027398667.1:0-7603 GCF_003265705.2 Callorhinus ursinus | reverse complement strand
GCCATCTATCCTCCCAAATATCGCCTCAGATTCACTTCTTCGCACGTCCTACCTTCCAGAAAGTGGTCGCTTTTCTGTTCAGAGAGTTGTTGCTATTCTTTTCTTCAATCTCCTTTTGAGTTCGTAGGTGTTCAGAATGGTTTGATCCCTATCCAGCTGAATTCCTGAGACCAGACAAATCCAGGTCTCCTACTCCTCTGCCATCTTGCTCTGCCCTCCCATGTATGAATCTTTCTATTACCACTAGAAACAACATGGGATCACACCCACCATTACCTTTTATTCACTAGCTGTTTCAAAATGAAAAAAGACAAATACAGTGTTAAAGAATTAGAACAACTTCCTCACACTTTCCTTGAATAACTTTCTACCTGAAAGCTGTTGTCTCCACCCGTTTCTCTGCTTTACTTGGGAGGAATGCTTGCCACCACTGGTCACCTGGTAGAGTTTTTTATGACCAACATACATCTAAGGAGCTACACAGAACTAGTCTGAATCTCTTTCTAACAGCATATTAACTCTGTGATGGTTTATCCCTATGCATCTAGTTTCTTCAACTGTAATATTATGGTAATTTTTTCTTGGTTACATTATTCTATGGACTGAAATAATACAATCAACATATAATATTGTGTCTGGCACAGAGCAAATATGTAATGCATAATTTTTTTGATTTATTTGATAAATATTTGCAAGTACCCTCTGTATGTAGCACTTGTCTAATTTCTGGCAAAGCAGAGGTGAGAAAGATAGATATGATTTCCTGCTAAGGGTTAGTTATATCTGCAATGGTTTATTAGCATATTCTATAAATTTTCGCTGACTTCCTATTGCATGTGAGGTAATAGAGAAGAAACAAAGTGCTTTACAAGCTGGGCTGCTGTTCACTAGCACACCATTATTTGGAGGTACTGATTGCTGCTGGCATTTTATCAAGCTGGGCAGTACTTGTGCTGTAACAGTTGTTAACTATCTGAATGTTATTTTTGGAGATAAAATATTTAATGGAATAATCCATGCAAAGGATGTAGCATGGTATCTGGCCCAGAGGAAGTGATCAGTAAGAATTATTTTTTGTTGTTATCACTGTTATGTAAAGATGAATTTTATTCATAGAAAGGAGTATATAGTGTAGTGTTGGAGAACACATATTTTCCATAGGACCATAATAAAAACCAAATGATGATAAGCACCACTTAAAATTTTAGCACATTTTGGGAGGGAGATTTTGTCCTTATGACAGTGATAGGGAAATGCAAAATAGTGGGAGGACAGAACTAGAGACGGAGAATTGACCTGGTTTAAACATCTGAAGATGGGGAGGAGAGCTTACAAGTCCAGCAAACAAAAACAGAACAGTCCGCGGCAGGAGAATTAGGAAAGGATGGAGAATATGAGGGTCGGTGGAAGAAACAAAAAGGCATTCCATATAACTGCAGCACAGGTGAGGCACGTTCTGACAAGATGAATGAGAGGAACACTTTATAAAAGGGTTCTTAATGGCAGCCTGGAATTTGGATTTGGCTCAGCCAGTAGACGAAGTGTAACAGTCAGCATGGTGGCAGCTGCAGCCTCTCACCTTGTCATAGAACCATGTAGGTCAGTGTAGGTTAGACTTCTCAACCTCAGCGTTATCAGCTTTTGGGCTGGCGAATGCTTTATTGACAAGGGACCATTTTGTGCATTACAAGGTGTTTAACAGCATCTCTGGCCTCTGTCCCCTAGATAACAGGAGTACCCCTATTGTGTAACAATCAAAAATATCTTTAGACATTGCCAGATATTCTCTAGGAGAAAAAATTGCCCCTAGTTGGGAAACACTGACATAGATGATAGTATGGTAGGGCCATTTTTAAGAAATTTTTGAAGTTATTTTCTTTTTTCCCTACTCTTGCCACACATTGGACCATTTTATGGGCTCTCTTACCTCATGGAGAGGTTTTGGAAAGGTAAGAAACTACATGACAAGTTTCCTTTCTCAGTTTTCTTTTCGAAATTGAGTCACTGGGGAGATTATCTTGTATGTTCTTGAGAAAAAGAATAGAAGGACTTGTGGGGAAAGTCCTTAACAGAAAAGGATTTTCCCTAGCTAAGAAAACTTTTCTAAAGGCAGGAAGGAAGGACAGACGTTCATGGGATTATGGAGCATTAAGTTTATGTCTTGTTACTCAGCAGATATTTGCTAAAAATGGGAACCTTCAATGGGGAATGACTACATGAATCCCAGCTTCTCTAAAACATATGGCCCACTCAAAAGGAGTGATTAAAAAGAGGTTTATGAAGGGATCATTACACAGATGTGACCAAGGTTAAGAAAGACTAACAAGGAATACTGAAGCATTTTGGGGATGGAAGCTTGACAAAACAAGTAGAGGAAATGGTTATCAGGACCTGTCTGTAGCTGTAACCCTTGATAAGGGTCACCTAACAAGAACTGTGCCATTGCTAGAGAAATGTATTTTTTTTTAAGATTTTATTTATTTATTTGACAGAGACACAGCAAGAGAGGGAACACAAACGGGGGGGCAGGAAAGGGAGAAGCAGGCTTCCTGCCAAGAAGGGACCCTGATGCGGGGCTCGATCCCAGGACCCTGGGATCATGACCTGAGCCAAGGGCAGACGTTTAATGACTGAGCCACCCAGGCGCCCTGAGAAATGTATTTTCAACACATAATACCATAGGGAGGTAGACAGGGGAACAAATATTCGAACCTCTCTTTTCCCCCCATCCTTGATTCTTTTATTTATATCTCCAATTGGATAAACCTAACCAGAAACCAGAGGGAAAGAGAGTTTTGGATAACTCTCTATTCATGTTTTCCCATTTTAAAATTTGATTTTTTTAAATTAATGACTAATAAATGTTGTTTATATATTTTGGTTAAAACTACCTAATAGATATGTAACTCAAAAATACTGTTTCCCGGTCTGTGGTTTCTCATTCATTCTATTGATGGTAACTTTGCATGTAAGTTTTTAATTTTGTTGAAATCCAACTTTTTAAACTTTTATCCCATGTGCTTTTCATGTCATATCCAGGAACTCCTTCCCAAACCCAGGTTGCAATGATTTGCTCTTATGTTTTATAGTTTTAGCTCTTATTTTTTTTTTTTTTAGATTTTATTTATTTATTTGAGAGAGAGAGAATGAGAGATAGCACGAGAGGGAAGAGGGTCAGAGGGAGAAGCAGACTCCCTGCTGAGCAGGGAGCCCTATGTGGGACTCGATCCCGGGACTCCAGGATCATGACCTGAGCCGAAGGCAGTCGCTTAACCAACTGAGCTACCCAGGCGCCCCTTAGCTCTTATTTTTAAATCCATGATATGCTTTGAGTTAATTTGGGGGTATAATGTGAACAGGGGTCCAAATTCATAATTTTGAAAGTAGATATCCAGTTATCTCAGTACTAATTGTTGAAAAGACTATTCTTTCCATATTGTATTGCCTTGTCCTCTTTGGCAAAAATTAATTGACTATAAATGTTAGGATTTCCTTCTGGATTCTCAATTCTAATCCATTGCTCTATATGGCTATCCTTATGTTAGTTTCACACTGTCTTGATTATGGTAACTTTGTAGAAACTTCTGAAATGAGGAAGTATGTGTGCTCCAACTTTATTCTTTTTCAAGATTGTTTTAGTTATTCTGGGTCTCTTATATTTTCATATAAATTTTAGTATCAGCTTGTCAATTTGCATAAAAGCCATTTTAGGTTTTGATAGAGATTGGATTGAATCTGTAAATAAATTTGGGGAATATTGCCATTTTTTTTAACAATAGTAATTCTTTCAATTCATGAGTAGGGGATTTCTTTCCATTCATTTAGGTCTTCTATAATTTTTCAACTTAGTTTGTAGTTCTCAGTGTAAATATCTTACACTTATTTTGTTAAATTTATTGCTAAATTTTATTCTTTTTGATACTATTATGAATGGGATTACATTTCATTTTGGGGTTGTTTATTATAGAAATATAATTGATTTTTGCATGTTGATCTTATATCCTACAACCTTGCTTGAATTCATTTATTAATTTTAGTAGATATTTTGATGCATTCTTCAAAGTTTTCTTCTTTCCTTTTTTTAAAGACTTATTTTAGATAGAGCAAGAGTGGGGAGAACAGAGAAATAGGAAGGGAGAATATGAAGCATAATCCATCCTGAGCGCAGGAGCTGTACATGAAGCTCAATCTCACTACCCTGAGATCTTGACCTGAGCTGAAACCAAGATTCGGATGCTTAACCCACCACACCACCTAGGCCCCCGTCTTTGGAGTTTTCTATATGCTAGATCATGTCATCTACAGATAGAGATATTTTTACTTCTTCCTTTTTAATCCAGATAATTTTTTATTTCTCTCTCTCTTTTTTTAAAAAATTTATTCTATGCAGGATTTACTCCTGGGCCATAAGTTTTTGTTTCTTCAGTTACTTCTGGGATATCTTTTTGTTCTGTGAAACCTCCTCTTCTGGTTTAGGAACAATCTGCTCTTTTTCAGTAAGGATCATCTCGATATGGCAAAGAGAGCTCATGTAGGGGTTAATCCGACCATGAGCCCTGTAAATTCTGTGCCACATCTTGGGGGCTTTGTGCACCAGAATGTGCACAATGACCACAGAATCGACATCTAAACCCTCAAGTTCAGCATTATTCTTTGCATTTTTAGCATGTGCAATAAAAATTCACTCTTTTTGGGCCACCGACCTTGTGTCCAGCCCCACTGTTTGGCACAGTTGGGCACACCTACCAACTCCACCATTGTAGAGACGGAGTGGCACACCTTGCTTCTGCCAAGAGACATCTTTCAGATACTTGGTGGCTCTTTGGATCTGCAGACCTTTGATGGCCTGGGCAGTTTCACATGTATTTTCAAAGGGAACACAAAGATTTGAACCTCTTGATTTGCACGATCTTGTAGGGTTTTCTGGGTCAAGCAAATAGTGAACCATTTTCAGAGGTCACCTCAGGCCACTTAGGGGAAGAGGAACTTTTATTTCCCTTCATTGTCCAATTTCCCTGTATAGATCCTCTAGTACAATGTTGAATAGAAATGGCAAGAGGGGTTATCTTTGTCGTACGTTGGGAGGAAAGCATTTAGTGTCTCACTATGGATTTTAATGTGAGCTATAGATTTTTTTTTTGTAGATGCCTTTTTTTCAGGTTGAAGGAGTTCCATTGTAGTTCTATTTTGTTAAGTATTTTTATCAAAAAAGTGTGATGGATTTTGTTAAATGTTTTTCTGCATCTATTGAAATGACCATATGATTGGGGATTTTTATTCCACCAAAAGGGTATATTGTAATAGGTGATTTTCATATGGTAAAACAACCTTGAATTTCTTGGATAAATCCCACTTGGTCATGATGTATAATTTTTTCTACGTTGTTAGATTTGCTTTCTAGTTCTTTATTGAGGATTTTTGCATGTGATTTCATAAGGGATTGGTCTGTAGTTTTCTTGTGTTATGTTTGTCTCCTTGTGGTTTTAGGATAATTTGGTCCCATAGAATGAGTCGGGAAGTATTCTTTTTTTTAAATTTTTTATTGTTATGTTAATACCCATATATTACATCATTTGTTTTGGTGTAGTGTTCCATGATTCATTGTTTGTTCATAACACCCAGTGCTCCATGCAGAATGTGCCCTCTTTAATACCCATCACCAGGCTAACCCATCCCCCTACCCCCCTCCCCTATAGAAACCTCAGTTTGTTTTTCAGAGTCCATCATCTCTCCTGGTTCGTCTCCCCCTCTAACGTACTCCCCTTCATTCTTCCTCTCCTGCTATCTTCTTCTTTTTCTTTTTTCTTAAAATATGTTGCGTTATTTGTTTCAGAAGTACAGATCTGTGATTCAACAGTCTTACACAATTCACAGCGCTCACCGTAGCACATACGCTCCCCAATGTCTATCACCCAGCCACCCCATCCCTCCCACCCCCGACCACTCCAGCAACCCTCAGTTTGTTCCTGAAATTAAGAATTCCTCACATCAGTGAGGTCATATGATACATGTCTTTCTCTGATTGACTTACTTCACTAAGCATAACACCCTCCAGTTCCGTCCACGTCGTTGCAAATGGCAGGATCTCATTCCTTTTGATGGTGGCATAATATTCCATTGTGTCTATATACCACCTCTTCTTTATCCATTCATCTGTCGATGGGCATCTTGGCTCTTTCCACAGTTTGGCTATTGTGGACATTGCTGCTATAAACATTGGGGTGCACGTACCCCTTCGGGTCCCTACATTTGTATCTTTGGGGTAAATACCCAGTAGTGTAATTGCTGGATCGAATGGTAGCTCTAATTTCAACTGTTTGAGGAACCTCCATACTGTTTTCCAGAGTGGCTGCACCAGCTTGCATTCCCACCAACAGTGTAGGAGGGTTCCCCTTTCTCCACATCCCTGCCAACATTTGTCGTTCCCTGACTTGTTAATTTTAGCCATTCTGACGGGTGTGAGGTGGTATCTCATTGAGGTTTTGATTTGGATTTCCCTGATGCCGAGCGATGTTGATCAGCTTTTCATGTGTCTGTTGGCCATTTGGATGTCTTCTTTGGAAAAATGTCTGTTCATGTCTTCTGCCCATTTCTTGATTGGATTATTTGTTCTTTGGGTGTTGAGTTTGATAAGTTCTTTATAGATTTTGGATACTAGCCCTTTATCTGATATGTCATCTGCGAATATTTTCTCCCATTCTGTCGGTTGTCTTTTGGTTTTGTGGACTGTTTCTTTTGCTGGGCAAAAGCTTTTTATTGTGATGAAATCCCAATAGTTCATTTTTGCCCTTGGTTCCCTTGCCTTTGGTGATGTTTCTAGGAAGAAGTTGCTGCGGCTGAGGTGGAAGAGGTTGCTACCTGTGTTCTCCTTTAGGATTTTGATGGACTCCTGTCTCACATTGAGGTCTTTCAGCCATTTGGAGTCTATTTTTGTGTGTGGTGTAAGGAAATGGTCCAGTTTCATTCTTCTGCTTGTGGCTGTCCAATTTTCCCAACACCATTTGTTGACGAGACTGTCTTTTTTCCATTGAACATTCTTTCCTGCTTTGTCAAAGATAAGTTGACCATAGAGTTGAGGGTCCATTTCTGGGCTCTCGATTCTGTTCCATTGATCTATGTGTCTGTTTTTGTGCCAGTACCATACTGTCTTGAGGATGACAGCTTTGTAATAGAGCTGGAAGTCCGGAATTGTGATGCCGCCAGCTTTGCTTTTCTTTTTCAATATTCCTCTGGCTATTCGGGGTCTCTTCTGGTTCCATACAAATTTTAGGATTATTTGTTCCATTTCTTTGAAAAAAAGTGGATGGTATTTTGATGGGGATTACATTGAATGTGTAGATTGCTGTAGGTAGCATTGACATCTTCACAATGTTAGTTCTCCCAATTCATGAGCATGGAACGTTTTTCCATTTTTGTGTCTTCCTCAGTTTCTTTCCTGAGTATTTTATAGTTTTCTGAGTACAGATCCTTTGCCTCTTTGGTTAAATTTATTCCTAGGTATCTTATGGTTTGGGTGCAATTGTGAATGGGATTGACTCCTTGATTTGTCTCTCTTCTGTCTTGTTGTTGGTGTATAGGAATGCCACTGATTTCTGTGCATTGA